>NC_071981.1:22316138-22493804 GCF_026283585.1 Hylaeus volcanicus
TCTCTCTCTCTCTCTCTCTCTCTCTCTCTCTCTCTCTCTCTCTCTCTTCCCCTTTCGCCGATCCGCAGGAACCCTCTACCCTGCCGCCCCCGCCCGCTCTTGGCCGCCCTGTCCGTTCATCTGGTCCGCTCGTTTCCTACTGGCAGCCAAGGCGAGCAGCCACCGTTGCTACATTAGCCATCCCCCGCCGGTCCACGGTTCGACTCAGTCTTTTACACTCCGACGGATCTCCTCCCGCGGCCCCCTTCGTCAAATGCCCCCCTCCACCGTCCGCACCGTCCCCCGCGTCGTCTACCCGACTGCGGCATAACGAGGTTATTTTATTAAACAACCTCCGCCTCCTCTCGGCGACGCTGGAATTCTAGGTGAACCGGTTAGAGACGAAGGGGTCGCGGGGAAGGAATGTTGGACGATGCACCCAGTTACTTCCGCACGTGGCGGAATCGTTTTGGGTCGGTTCACGGTTCCTATTCGCGTAGATGATTTTGGAGGATCGGGGGATCAGCTGGGGATGGTGTGATAGGAAGCGTCGCGGAAACGGTGGGACAGGTGCGGGTGGAAGGGAGGATCGAAGACAAAAGTTGGGGTGATTAGTGTCGAGTTCTTAAGGGTTGTTCTAAGCGGGTGACCAAAGCAAATTACTTCCTAAGATGGAGTCGATTTCCATTGAAGATCCAGTAGCCATTGTCGAAGTAACGAAGTATTGGGTTGTCCAAAAAGTTCGTGGCAATTTTTAAAAAAAATGCAAAGGCACATTTGAATTTTGATATATATTTATTGAATATAAATACTATCTTGTTCCACGAGCACGGACCAAGCTACCTTACAGCGAAGCCATTAACAAAATCTACAATCTAGTAAATAGCCTCGTTGTTAAAATAAGGTCACATGGTTTGTCCCGTGGACAATTGAAATACACGAATAACATTTTTAAGATAAGATGGACGGTTTTCGGGTTAAGTATTTAATAACGATGGTATAGTAGACGATGCGGGCATTGTCGTGACCGACCATCGACGCGAGGTTGGAGATTTTTGTTGTCGCTATTCGCTGAGCCACCTCGATGGCTGTCTTGAAGGTGATACCCAAGCATTGTTATTATCGGAGAACGTTTGGTCGTTGATGTTTTTCTCGCGTTCCATGATTGCTATTTACAACGACGAGTCTCAGGATTATTCGCTAATGTTTCGATTCCTCCTATATAATATCGTAACCACCACGGTTCCTTCCTCCAAAAATAGTTTCATTATCGCCAACTAGCAATCATGCGGAGAGAAGTGGTTCGCTTTCCCTCCGCCGAAGGAAATCAATCCATAAATATCAAGGACAAATTGGAGCCAGTTAACTGGATATTTCCAGCGGTGGCTGTATCGAATAGGGGATGAAATTCTCAACTACACATCCGCACGTGGTAGGTGGATTTCGTGTGTGGCGTGTACGTGGATCGCAAGCATGGCGTGGTGTAATCTAGTCGCCTCGAAACACGATTATTCGCCTAACTCGGTGTCTAGCTCTTTCTGTCCCTTTTTCCCTTTCCATTTCTCTTTCCCAATTTCTTCCTCCCGCGTTCCTCGATTGCTTTAGCCGGAGTTTCGGTTTCGGTACACGCTTTACGCGTCGTATCCGCTCTTATTTGCGCGTATCCACCCCTGCACCTCGTTTCATTTTCTCTCATTCTCTCTCGTTCTATGCGATTCTTGAATATTTCGTTTCTTACCGTCAATATTTTCCTCTCGGTTATTTTTATTCCTCCGTTTCCATTTATTAGAACGGCGGAATCTCGGTTGGGAGTGTTTTCCTTTAAAATCAATGTCATCTCGCAGTATCTTCCTATCGCGTCGACTTACGCGCGCTCTCAGCCACCGAAAATCGGGCTATCCCCGAAGGGTTGGAAGAATCGAATGGAAAGAGAATATATATGGACACGGATAAGTGCGTGCTCGACTCTACTATTCGACTCGAAACCGTCATCGACGATTCGGATCCTCCCACGTTTTTTTCCAGCGATACACAAGTATCTCGAATTCCCGGCGAAGTGCGATTCGATAGGGGATGAAATTGGAGTCGATCAAACCCGGGAAAATTGCGGAAAAATCGAGACACCTGATTTCTTCTATCCGATTCTTATCTGTTTCTCCCTTGTAAACCATGTTTCCTCAAAGTACAAGTATCTGTCCCCGCTTCTTCTTTTTCTTTTTGCAAGATGTAGATGCCACTGTACAAAATTTTACGAGACCGATTAACTCGATACCAGTTAATTGAATGACTCGAAAAGGACGGAGGCTCGAGTGGCTGAATCACTTTACGTTCTCCACCCTCGACGCCACCCAGGGATAACGATAAAACTCCGCGACAAAGAGAAAAAAGATGTAATTCGTATCGAACGAAATGCTCACGCTCGTATTGCTTTCAGAATTCGTGATCCGCGACACGAGCCAGTGGAGCCAGCCCCGAAGAAACAGTGAGGAGGACGGTCCGCGAGGACAAGCGTGTCGCCGAAGAAGAGATGCGGTGTAAAAAAGCGATAAACGGAAAACGAGTCGTAGAACGAAGCGGCGATGCCGAGCGGAGAGGATATAACTCGAGGTGGAGCGTCGGTAGCTGATACACACGAGAATCACTATGGACGAGGGGTAAACACGATTTACACCATGACGACTATTGCCTCTCCTCTCGTCCAAAGGGCTACGCGTAGCGAGGGTGAGTTACAACACAGGGAGATACTCCGCACAGAAGCAGGGATGTTTGTTGTACGCGTTATTTGGCCAATAAAACCACGTGGTGGTTCCACCACCCCCGCGCCAACAGCCGAAGAGAGACGATCGGTCGCGATGGAAAGAACGAGAGGAGAGATCGCAGACCACGCCTCGGGAGCTTCTCGACGCCTGCGTGGTACCGCCTATCGAGCACGCTTTCCTCGGCTGTCTAACGCGACTCCGAAACGCGACACAATCCAGCTGGGAGCTCCTTGGACGGCTCGAACGCGATACCTCCGGTTTTACGGTCATCCCCCAGTTGCGAGATCACCAGTGCTTGTGTCACTTCCCGCTGGACGCGTTGCGGACGATCCAACCGAACCAGACTAGTGACAAGTTCCTTTTTGTGCCAGGTGATACCTGACATGGGACGTCGTTCGAAACGCGAAGATTAGTCGCGTTGAGATGGACAAGGTTGGATGTTTGTGCTCGAACCAACAGATGTGGATGAAAAGCTGATGGGAAGTGGAAGAACAGTCGGAAGACCCGTGCTGGAAAGCTAGTCGAGGAGTTTTGGTGTGTTGGAAAATGCGGTGTTTCGGGAGAGGAAGAACCGAGACGATATCAAACTTCACCTACCGGTGCCAGGATTGACCACGTTTGACTGGTGCGTTCGGGAGTAATCGAGGATCTAACCAGTGTCAGGAGTTAAGAGGATACCAGGAGACACCTATCGCAAACCCTTCCCAACTGCAACAGGCTAGTTCGAGTTTAAGAATGTTCGAGTGTCTGGACTCCCAGGACCCCATCGTTGTCATAAAACATTCGCTCTAAGAAGTCATGTCCGTAACTCTTGATCTGTCCAGGATTTTTAATTAAAAATTCCCCAAGCGGATATCCAAACGTACCCCAACACCTCCGAGTCGTAAGACACGCGAGACGTATCTCCAACGTATCCATCGTAAATTGGTTCGAGATCGTGGTCGGATCCAGCTCTGTGACAGTGATCGAGGCCTGCTCGAAGCTGTGCGCCGTTCGAGAACGTTTGAGGTAGATCGCGGCGATCGTGGTCGGTTCGATCGAGAAAAAGCGGTTCTGTGGATCGACGGTGGTCCGCGAGGGTGTGGAGGAAATCAGGAAAGTGTTGTTCAGCCACGAGTCCAGGATTCTCACCCCCGGAGGCGGTACCATTTCGCCGGGGGGCGCGGGGCCGCCCGCGAGCCCTTCTTCGGGACACTATCATCCACCAGCGCACAGTCCGCCACTGGTCAAGGTACGTGATGTCTTAATTTCACGGTCTTGAATCGCGTACATCTTAGATTTCAGGGGATTGGATTAATTCATTAATTATGACTCGCTGCTGCATCGGTCGGTCGAGTGGGAATTATTTCTTTTCAAAATATAGTATAGTCGCGATATAAATGGCAGACGAAAGTCAAGTTCTGTCGAACAGTCTATGGTTTTCGGAAGATTAGAGTAAACGTGAAACATTGACTTTCTTCCGTTTAGTCGGATTCTTCCATACAAAACTATGGTTTTCGAAACGAGAAACAAAAGACGATTGTTACCACCATTTTTACTTTGACCTTCCTCGGGTCAAACATGGTCGATCGATCCTGTACCGACGAATAATCGTATACGATCCTTCGTATACCCCTTTCTTTTTTATTTTTCAAATACTCCGGTTTTGTATCACGCTAAAATTACCGAAAGATTCAGCGTAACTTTCGTCGATTCGTTACGCTTTATCGCGCAGGAGTACATCCGGAACTAAATTAATCGAGTAAGGGATGCCTTTAAGTGCAACTGGTTTGATCCAAGTTAATTCGCCGGTTTGAACCCGCTGTAATAGCATTTGGCTGTTTTTTCAATTATATCTGATGGGGTGCTCGAGAAAATTGGATGATATTAGGAAGAATCAAGTGTTTCGATCAATTTGCTACAATTGAAACGATAGGAATTGTTAATTCTATACGATACGTGTATGATTTAATTCACGTTTAAAATATCGTTCTTCGAAACTACTCTGTCGCTGCTTTATATAACAAGTTTTTTTTGAAATTTTAGGTACGAAAGGTATCCGATACAATCTGTAAAAATACGCGTTAACATTTGCGAAATATATTCGAATTAATTTGATTTATAGTTAACATTGGTCGGACGTGCAGTTCGTTGTCCGACGGACCGCGATCCAAAGGTCTCGAACGCGCAGCAAAAACAATTCTGTTATTTAAGAATTTGACAGGGATATTCAGTTTTCAGAGAATAATTGAACGATATAGAGCACTGTCTTCCAGGTTGTCACTCGAGGAGCAACGCTATTTTTCTTACGATTTTACATAAACTCGTAAGCCTTTTTACTTCGGAGCCGTAAACTGAAAGTCATATTTTTATTTGTCCAAATCCAGAGACATATATACACTCAAAACGAGGGGTAAAATTGAATGTCTAAATATAGAAACGCTCGAATCGTGGTGAAAATCAAAGGTACGCGAAACATTTCACGCCAACGTTTTCAGCAACCGTTGACAGGCTTGCGAGCTCTCTATCGCCTTAGAACACTTGGTAATAATATCGATATCATAATGGTATCATCGATAAGTCTGCGGAAGAGGTATAATGCACTCGTAAATTAAATAAGTCGCGCAGATGGGAGCAGGATTGGTCATAAGGAGACGGAAACTCAAGACCGTTCGTGACACGATGTTAGGCGTGTTAGATAATCAACATTCGATACACGAGGAAAATACAAAACAAAAATATACGCGTACATCTTAGATACTCTTCTCATTCTAAACAAAAAATTTTATATTAAAACATAAACGACTCGAACTTTAACTCGATGGTCATCTAAAATAGAGGGTTTAGAATCTTATTTTTTAAATAAAATACTTGCCAAATAAAAGTACATTACAATCAAACGTCTACCACGACCACGTCTGATTGGGATATTTCGTTATCGAAATCTTCAAGGCCATTTTGGAAAAGCCTCTCCGCTTTCTAATAAACAGCCCCGATGATCGAATCCAGTGGATAAATCAATTCACCACTGGTATCCCCCTCTTTCGTGATCTGGCGTAGCAGGGAACGGACGCAAAGCCAGCCAAGTATCATTCGACAAAAATCATACCGCGTTAAGTTTCGACGAGCCTTTCCAACGGAAGCTTTAGCCCGCAGACAGCTGCCGGTTGGGCTCCCGGTGGGATTCCCCGCGTTGCCTGACGAAAACGAGTTCGGACAGCCGTCCTTATACCCATCATCGTCAACCTCTTTCTCGCTCTTCGTTCGACCGCCTCGCTCCGCGCTGTTCGCGAAAATCCCCTGAACGGGCGGTTGGTTATTACGTGACCATAAAGAGCAGCCGCTTTTCCAACGAGACGGTATCGCATTGCGCGCGTCGCGACGAATACCAACGCGCCGTCTTTGATTCACGGAAGCAGGAGGTGAAAGAGAATTGGAATCGCGCGGGGATACAATCGCCGCGGAAAACAGTGCTGTGTGCATGCACAACTATATATCCATATATATATATATATATAAAGATTTCTCCAAAAGGAGCTTTAAAATTTTGTTTTTGAATGATAAACGTATCAGACGGGGTCGAATGACCCCTTTCAAAATCCTTATCGTAAATTCACAAGCAATACTCCCGCAAATGAATTCTCTACAGCTAAACGAGGTACAGTCCTGTGTCGAGAGTCAGAGAGTAAAAGTCGAAGCCTTTTGTAACAGTAAATTTCGTTTAATAAGTTAAGAATTTTTTGTAAAAGTCAACGTTTAAGCCCATTCTGGAGAACCTTTGACGAGTCCATCCTCTTGAAAAGTGTAGTCCTCGAAGGCAGTGCTTATTTCGTCTCCGAAAACCTTTTTTAATGGAAAAATCCAATCTTCCTACGTATCCTCCCAGAAAAATGTCCACCTCGATCGAGACTTTAACAACGGAAAGAAAGCGAGGGTCTCGCGGTTGTTCGGAAAAACGTGCGGGTTTTACGCGAGTGGATCCATGTGATCGTCGCAAGAAATGACGTCACGGGTCTTGACCCCCCCCCGGTTGGCGTTCCGAACGTCATCTGCGGGCCCCGGAGAAGACGAGGAAAGACGAAGACGAAGGAGGGAAGGGAGAAGTGGCCCGCAGCTGCCGCCCTGGCTGCCAACACAATAATATCTAATTAATTTATTAATGAGGTTAAGTTGGCAGGATTGGACGGCAGACAGCGCGAGCCAGCGGTACGAGACCGCGGTTGGGGCCTTTTTCTGGAACGACTTCTCTTCTCTTTCGCTTGCTCGTCGGGAGACCGAATTAAGCTTAATCAGAGCGAACGTGTCGCGCGCGTGTGCGAGAGTACTCGCAGGGCCGCGAGGGCCCTTCGTTTCGCTTTCCGCACCTTGGTATCTCTCCTTTTGCACGGCAGAACTTCGGAGGTGAACGTAAACGGCCCTCTCCTTATGGAAACTGTAGCACTTTTCATCGAAGAGGGGTAATTCAATAATTGAACTTTGGGATTCGTGCGTGAATAACGATAAAACAAGGGAAAAGCGTAGGGAGAGTGGTCGAGAAATTCGTTCAGCTTCGAAGGATAGGGGTGTAAACGTTCCTTTTCGTACGAAAATGGAGGAACGTTTTGATCGAAACGTGGTAATTTGAACATTTTTGCTGGAGCTTGTAGGTGAATAGTTCTGCAATGCAAAGAAAATGTAGAAACAAAAGCTCGAGAAATTTGTTCAGCCCCGAAGGATAGTGGTAGAAACGTTCCTTTCGTAGGAAAATGGCAGAATCTTTGGATCTCTACTGGAGTTTGTAGATGAATGCTTCTACAACCCCCAAAAGATGTAGAAACTGTTAAAAAATATCTCAGCCAGTAGATCTTGATCGTGCCCTATCGCGAAACTTAGACAATCTATCTATCCGTTGGCTAAGGACATGATTCCTCTGGCGCCTGTTTGCTATCGTCACGCGATTCCCAAGCACACGGTGTCGGTATTAAAGGAAATTAGTTGGGTCTCGATCGTCGAATCGGAGGATTCCTAGCCACCGAGGAGGCAAGGTCTTCCTGGAGGGCTGTGAATCCTAATAGCGAAGGAGCCCGCGGCGGTGCTCATTACGGGGTAGCATGGCGACTGGTAATGACAAAAAGCACATGCAGCATTATCATTGCGGAGTGTATGGCATTAAGCTGTAGGGGGCCAGGATTAGGATGTCGGCCATTACCGCGCGTCACTGACCGTTTATTCTACGCCGTGCACGGTGTGGTGACTTCCTCTAGACGCGTACGTATGACTACATAACCAGAGGATGAGGACACTCGCGAGGTCGTGAAATCTCGACGAGCGAGATTCACCTTTCGACGTTGGCCAAGATATTTCCTCTTGCGGCGCGTCGCGCTGGGTCATTATCCAATGGCTTCGAAACGAGTGGGCGGTTAGGCTAGGCGATAACGTCGATATCTTTGAATTAGGTACTGTTTTACCAAATTGAATGAATCAATTAATCGATCTGCTCGTTGAGAATCGAATATACCGTGGATCGTGTGGTTTGTATTCTTATAGTAAAAGAATAGAAAAATTGGGCAACAGGACCGCGAGTCGAGGAGAAAATTTTTAACTTTGACAAAGGAGCTTGATAAAGGTAGCTCGATATCTTCCCACTGAACGCTTGATATTCTTGAATTAGGTAGCATTCCGACGAGCACCAACCGAAATTCAAAATTCGAAACTCGATTCGTTGACCTGTTTATCGCGAATCGAATATACAATATCAAGCGAAGGTAACCGATTAATTTGACCGTTGCAAGACGATATCGTAAAATGGAATTTTTTTTATATAAAATTTGTCGATAAACCTTTCGATTCGAAGTACGGTTAAATTCGTAGCAATTTGCGTCCACCAAGTCGATAAATATTTAGACAAATTAGGTGTACTTATTTATTCCCATTTAAGCCGGTCATTTAAAATCGTCGATAACAGCCATGTTACAAGCTCAGTGATTGATTTTCTGTAATTTATATTCGTTCCCCATTAATGGCGTCGATAAATATTCAGCGGGGCTTATCGGAGACTCCGATTCTCGTAAAGGAAGCGAAATGTTTATCGTAACGAAAGAAATCAATCGAACTGGTAATAATTAATTAGCTAACGGGAAAGTTCGGGGAATTTTTCTCTGAGGGCAGAGTCGATTGAAAAAAGTACCTATTACATAGGAATCGGTGAATCGCGTAAGCGAAGCTCGAAGTTATCGCGATCGCTCGGATAAATAAACTTTGCGTTCGAATCGTCGATAGAATCTCGAGTTAATTAATAACATTGAACGTCGCGTTGCAACTCTTTGACAGCGTTCCTCTTGGAAACTCATGATATCGGAGAAATTTTATCGCACCAGGGGAGAACACTGCCAATACGTATTAGCCGATTAGTTTATTTTAAACGTAAGATGAATAAATGATGACAGGAATCACGCTCGAAACGTATTTCGTTGTTACGCTACGTCGATTTCGGGGGTTAGCTTATTCATGTTCGAAACTGAAAGATGAATAATTGAAAGGAATCTTTTTTATATTTTATTTATTTATAGTCTCACGCTTTCTTTTATATTAACGAGGATATCAACAACTAAACGTAGGGGAAGGGAGGCGTTGTTACGTAACGCGTGGGTACAATGTTCGATTGGTATTTATTTCAATCTACCGAAACGGCAAATATATTTCTACTTAAATTAGATTAATAAATGGTCGAACGTAAAGGCACGGAATTAATTTCTAAGCCTAACATTAGAAAACGAACTCGATTTTGTTAGATGCAAAGAAAAACAGCCGCAAAAACGATCGAGGAAATCTCGATACATGCTCGCAATCCAAACGATACACATTTTGATCTTCTAGAGGTGAAATTTTCTCAATTTGTCGCGCAAGTGGCCGTAATACAATGTTACACCCGCATCGAATTAAATATTAGCAACCGGTGGACACCGATGAACCAATGCGAAATTAAATTAAATTTAAGTTACTTAAGCGGCAATTTAGAGCGAGCTATCCGCTTTGGCTTCGAGCGCGTTAAACACGCGTCGGGCTTTCTAAGCGCGTCGTTCAATTCTCGTCCATGCCAGACTGATTAAATTTTCGTGCGAGCTGTCCATTTTTTGACCGTTTCCGGGAATTTTTCGAATCCCCGACAAACCCCCGTCGCTCGGAGCGGTCCCAGAGAGAGCTCGCAAACAAATCGACCAATTTGTAATTAAATCAGAGAGCTCGTTGCACTCTCTGCAAATGCTTCAGTCAACACTGCCCGTCGATTTATTTAAATTCAATTTGAATCCCGGTCGTGCTGTGTACTTTTCACCACCACCACCACCTCCCTCCCCTCCCCTCACTCCTCACTGGAAGATAATGAAACAGTCCCAATCTGGAAAATATTTAATTTACTTTTTCTTTTTTTAATTCAACGGCCCTCATTGTAATCGCCTCTGTGTGTTCGCGTTTAAATAATCTCTTGCGGATTACCTCAAGTATCGGCTGAATTATAGTTCGTTCGACTTACGATCGGATCGTTGGTATACGAAATATCGATAGGCGCGAATAAATTCGCCAAGTTTTTCTTTATTTCCTAGCGAGTTTTCGTTACGAAAACCATACGAATACGAACCAAAAAAAAAAATAGGAAGCAGGAGAAAGAAATTTATGTACATCCAACGATCACGTGTTCATCTAAACGATTTTTCAGAAGTATATAAAATGTTACAGCATTTAGAAGACAAGACTTCCATTTCAATCTCAATCGTTGATCTGATCATCCGAGAAAACATGAATTTCCTTTTGCCGACGACCAACAGCGCGTTTCGATATTCAAGAACCACGAATTTCGTAATGGGGGATCGCGATAATTAATCGTAGAGGGGTCTCGAGATGCCGGAAGAAGCTTGCTCGGGGAAAGGACGGCGATCGGGAGTCGCTGCTCGGCTCGATCGCGCGATTAAACTTCCAACAAGGAGAAAACAGAGTCGGGCACTGATCGCGCGCGTCACGTTGTGTCAGCATCCGTCGTGCACCCGCCACCCTTTCCTCTCTTCGATCGAGCGACTCGATTCGAGGAGCGTGCTCGCGAAGATATGCTTTCGCGGCGCGGATGTGTATCTGATCTGGAACGAAATTGACTCTTAATTGCAGCGGCGCCACGCGGGCATGAATAATTGGCGGCGTCAGGGACGAATTCGACGACGGATAATGCAGCGATCCCCGAATCGGGGACGTATCATTTATTCAGCGACCCGTAGCCGGCGGTGGCCGAAGCTGTGGATTTGCAAATCGTATTAACCCGAGCGCGAGAAAAAAAATCAACCCCCCCCTCCCCTACCCCACTCGGTTCCGCGGGGGATCAAAGCGCCGCGATTTTCATTTGCTCTTAACGCGAGTGCCTGTCGCGATTTTTCCCCTCTGTCGCTGATTTAACCCCTCTGATAAGCTGCTCGACGGTCTTCGTTACGTTTCGCCATTGGGATACCTTCTTGTCTTTTCTCTTTTTTTTGAGAGAGAGAGAGAGAGAGAGAGAGGAGATTGATTTAATTCGTTGTTCCTCGAATTAAATTACTGTGATCTATCGAAGAATTTCGTCTAAATTAAATGACAGATTCGATGTTTCCAAATAAATGATTCATTATAAATATGTACGCAAATAAACTTCGCAAATGTATACATCTATAATAAAACATTTATTTGGAACCATCGAACCTATCAATTAATTTAGACATTTAGTCTTCTATCGATACATTTCGAAAAGAATTCGAGCTTGCAATCTCGATTAGTCGCATTAGTACGTTATCAGGTTTAACTTCGGATCGTAGATATATATTTCTACTAGAAGAGGATTGTATACTCGCAACCTCTTGATATCGAACGCGCTATATAGCAAAACAAATCTAATGGTAAATTATGATCCATTAGTTCCTATTGGCAATGCATGTTGTTTAATCCATCTGTTATTAATTTCTATCAATATCTATTAATAGGTTACTTTGGGAAATGTATGCCAATGTAATACACGTTGTTCATATATTAGCCGATTTCTGTTCAATTCATTATTAACAGATGGGCTATTCCATTTAACCATAGTTTTGGGATCCGGATCTATTAAGTACCCACTACCAAGTCGATGTATATTCGATATCGTTGCCGCCGTATTAAACTACCGCGATACGACTGGATCCACGAAAATCTAATTCCATCGACGCTTTCTCGCTCGAATTTCCACGAGGTTCGCGAAAAACTTTGGCTCTCATCCCACGGCGTACACCAGCGACAAACAAAGCTTCGGCGAACCTATGCCGCGAAGCTCCGTCGTAAAAGAAAAAGGGTTTACCAGGCGGACCGCGTCAAAATTTAAGTGGTTCAATCCTCCCCCTCCCTTCCTCGTAAATGCATGCAAACCAGGAGCGTTGGAAACGACGAAAACGTTGCTTCCCTCCGGAGGTGTGCAACGGGCGAAAGATCAGAGGGGCGCGCGACGGAGGGGCGGAGGCCCGTTTACACGGGGAAATGCACACACATGGGGGTTAGGGGTTGGAAGGAGGGCGCGGACACGCCCCTGCCTCGCAAAAGGTGCACGGGGTAGGAAAGGTTAAGGGAAGATAGCTTCTGAAGGAAAAAAAAAAGAAGCGGAGAAACCTTGGCAAAAGGGAGAAGAGAAAGGTGGAACGAGCGTGGCTCCTTATATCGGTGCTCTCAGATGCCTCCCCCCTCGGCTCTCTACCGTCCAACTATCCCCCCTTCTTCTACTTTCAGCCCCCGAGGCTCCTGTTTTACGCTTTTCGACTTTTTCAAGATTTATCCCTGCCGCTTCCTCGCTAAATCGCTTTCCGGGTGAAATTTACGGTCGGGCAATAATACAGGAGCAACGGGCGGACTAGCGTGCACGCGGGGGTGGAAGGGCGGGTAGGAAGCTCCACCCGGTCGAGTAACAGTAAGGGAGCCTACATACATTCCCGGCACGTTCCCGGTTTCTTCTCTACCTGACTGACTGCTTCCACCTCTTTCCTGAGCGGTTTCTTTACGATCGTCCTCTTCAAGCCCCGCCGCCCCTTCGTGGCCCCCAACGGCCGGACGATTTCGTTGCCCGACGCTCCACAGCGTGCCCTTTGACGCCTCGTCGGGGGAATCGTTGTTCTCGACGATTTTCTAGCGACGACTTCCCGGTTAGTCGCTCGATCTTGCGATTTTTTAAGACATCGACGATAGGGGTAGAGGATAACGAGACGTAGCTTTACGAGCGTTTAACTTGATCAGAGGTCCAATTTATTTTACCCGAGGCGTTCGTTTAATTTCATCGAAAGCCGCAACAGTGGCGACTCCCTTAGGAATCGGTATGTTGCACGCGGCACTGTCGATTGGGACTTATTGACAGCTGCACAGCGTTGATCTCATTCCGCCAATGGAATTAGAACTCGAACGATGTTAGGACGTTAACTTGACGCTGGATGATACGACTCGTGCATGTATGCAGATGGAAGAGTCGTGACACCAAGTGCTCGTTGCGAGTTACCTACCGTTGGCGCGCGAGAAGAACGATTCCCTGGACGTCGCGTGCGACGTATACGCGAAGATGCGCGTTACGGATGCGGCGAAGAGTTTTTCTTTCTAATAAACAATTTTCGATATTAGATTCGCGGAGATTCTTCGAATATGCAGCGGGGGCTGCAAGCGTGGTGGTGGAAAGTCGGCTTATTCCCCTCTCTAGCTCATTATATCACATTTACAAGCTGTCCCCACTGCGCAGCTTCCGTTGAGTGAGTTCACTCCGCTTCGTCGAGTCTGCGCGATCTCTTTGAAATGGGTCACCATCGGTCTTTTTCCGAGGAAAGCGAGGACGTGGCAATTAATGGACGTATCGAACGACCTGTACGTTGATCTCGAACCTTTAAATATTTTCGAAAGATTTTTGTTAAATGTTAAATTCCTAATGGTAACGGTCAAGGTCAAGAGTGTCCATATTATATATACCCCGCAGAATTGTGTAATAAGAACATTATATAAAATGTAGGTTCGGTTAAGTTAAAAAAAAAGAAACCCTCATTGCATCTTGTACGCGTAAAAATGTTTGAAGAACGAATGAAAGAAAGAAGGGAATTTTAATAGAAAATTGCAACCCCCTCTGGTCGATTTAATTAACGACTAATTTCCACGTCTAACCATGTCGGAGTCTCCGCGAAATCACATCGCAAAGTGGCCGACGTTAACCGAATTCGCAAGGGGGGATGGTCGTTTACAATTACGGAGGAACCTCTTATCTATTATTTAGCCAGATATCCACGATCGGGGTGCAAAAGCGCAGCGCGGTCATAAACTATGTAAATGATGTTCTGACGTGAAAATTCGACGACCAAAAAGAGCAACGGTCACTCGTCGGCACGTGACCAGCGAATTTCAGACCGGGATTTCACGGGAAACGGTTTATCGGATTCGACACAGACACTGAAAGGGGATTTCGCCAAATGGAATAGAAACGATAAAGAGAGCGCGGCAAGCAGTGTATAAATTTCAGCTTCGAACCATGAATTCTTTAAACGACGACAATTTCTCTTCGCGATAAGATCGAGTTTCTCTGTGCTGTATTCGTCAATTTTTCGGACCTTCAAATTTTCGTGCAGTGTCGGACTTGTAATTTAAAACCTTTGACCTCCTCTTTTCAATTGGTGCGAAGCTTCTCCGATAAGTGGTCGTCGATGATAGAAGCGCCGTGTGTTAAAGGAGAACAAAATGAATAGCGTAAGCACAGGTAGAATTCGCATAAACTCTCGTGGATTTGTCGAACAGGACCCTTCGTCGTAAAAGTCCGCGTTAATTTTTTCGAAGAAATGGGATTTCCGCGAGCAATTGCAAGTACCACTGTTAAACGATTCCTCGTCTAGGAATCCAGACGGAAGACCGTACGAGACGATTCTGTCTCGCCTGACCGGAAAGGGTTCGGGGGGGTTGATTGTCATTACTCGAAAGATTGGGAAGCGTCGGTGCAGGGGGCGCGACATATTGGACGAAATTGGCGCATATCAAACGGGGAAGCAATTGGAATATAGCGGATCGAGATCCCGTCCCTACCGACTTACGCTCGGTTCCGTTGGAAATGGTGCCCCCGGGGCAAAACCGGGAAGCGAAACCTTCGACTGCGCATCCCCTATCTCTGTTCCCTTCGCACCCTCCGGCTCTATCATCGCCGCCACTCGATCCACCCGCTTCCTACCCGTTCCTCCCTCTTTGGTACCGAGTTTCCACCCCCCTCCTCGTCACGACGGTGCCGCGGTATTATATCACCGGTAGAAGCCTATCTGCTCGCAGACGCGGGTCCAACTTCTCTCTCGTCTTGGAACGAACTTCAAATTAGATACA
The DNA here is from genome assembly GCF_026283585.1 of Hylaeus volcanicus. Classification (NCBI taxonomy): domain Eukaryota; kingdom Metazoa; phylum Arthropoda; class Insecta; order Hymenoptera; family Colletidae; genus Hylaeus; species Hylaeus volcanicus. The sequence continues at coordinate 22,331,201 of NC_071981.1, forward strand.
GCTTCGCGAGCACAATGGTATGCTGGGTAAATACGATAGCGTAATTTGGTATTCCCTTTGCCGTAATCGACTGAGACGTACGATTTGCGGGGGATTCGAGTGTGTTTGTCGATTCGGATGAACATTCCGCGCCGAGAGAATTATTTTACCGTATGATTATACAGATATTGCGCGGTATCGTTGCGGAATATCATTCTTATCCCTTCGTACCTAAATTCTAGGTCGAGGAATACTTGGACATTTCTGGCTGTTTCGCTCGTCGTTACTTTATTTACGTATTTAATTTTACAAGAGGTTCTCTCGCTATTCGATTAACGTACATACATTTCGTACGTGTATACGTATGTATACGTATGTATCGACTGTAATTAAAATAGTCCATCGATCTATTTACCTAACGTTGGATGCACAATAAAAAGAATATAACGCACAGCTCTCGCATTCGAGAAACACACCTAGAAGCGTGTATTTGGCGTCAACAGGGATTAACAATATCGTAGTATCACAATCGGAGGTAGGCGAACGGTAGAGTTAAACAGAGCGTTGCTCGAGGCGGCACACTGTTCGTAGCCGTCTCTACTTCGCGACTATGTAACCGGAGAATCAATACGATCCTCCTTCTCGTTCGGTGCAGCAATTGAGCTCGTTGAATCTGTGCCCCGAGCCACGCGGTTACGTATGCCCGGTCCCCACCACAGCCGAGCGATCGCGTGTCCGTGTAACGGTTGCGTGCACGCACACGTTCCAACGGTCTCACCCAGACACGCGCAACCGACGATCCACTTGCGATCGATGAACGCAGCGGAGACGCACGGAGAGACGTACGCGTACCGCAGCCACCAAACAAACTCATCCGTGTAATTGGCAAATTGACAGATTAATTCAATCACAGCCAATGCTTCTTCGTCCCGGGCTCTCGTTCTCGTTTAGTGTTCCCCGTTAATCTATATCGCTACGACGATGAAGAGCCATTGCCGCCAATTCTTGCCAGGGGGCTTTTCGAGTCCACTGTAGACATTTTTTGGAGGGACCTTATAGTAAAATTCCCAAGAGCGATAAAACTTTACAAATTGTTGACATTCCTTGACGCCAGAGGATTTATTTGGACACATCATATCGAGGAGGGTCTGGAGTCCACTGCACAAATTTTCAGGGGCCTTACAGTAAAATTCCAGGGGAACGTAGAATCTCAGGACGGTGCATATTCTTTGACACCAGAGGATCTGTTTCGATACATCACATCGAGGGGGCTCTCGAGTCCATTATACAAATTTTCAGGGACCTTATAGTAAAATTCCAGGGGAACGTAGAATCTCAGGACGGTGCAAATTGTTGCTATTCTTTGACACCAGAGGATCTGTTTCGATACATCACATCGAGGGGGCTCTTGGAGTCCACTGCACAAATTTTCAGGGGCCTTATAGTAAAATTCCAGGGGAAGATACAAATTTCGGAATAGTACAAATTGTTAGTTTTCTTTAACACTATAGGGTTTGTTTGAATAAATTACATCAGGGGGGCTCCGAAGTCCCCATATAAGACTTTTTGTAGAAGCCTAAAATGAAATTCCAATGGAAGTTACGGATTCGAAATTAGTACAAATTGCTACCACTTTCCGACACCTGATGATAAATTATTTAAAATAACATTGAAATTCAATGAAATGTCACAGCGCTCTAGTACGTATATCTAAATTTCCAAGTACTGGTTACCTCACTTGAACGGATGACCCTCCAATTACGTCGTGTAGTGCACTCACTTTCTGCTGATTCGACAGACTGTTGCGATACTGTTCCACGGTTGTCGCGTATCCTAACTTCGAAATGTGTACACATTTTTCGAACATCGAACGCGAGGTATTTATATTCATTTACTCGAATTTTAAATTCGAAAAAAGACGAATTTCTCGTGGCATTCGAAACGTCGGGAAGTTAAAAAATCCAGTGAATCCAGAAGCTGATTTCGCCTAACCGCGAACCAACATCTGCTTCGTCCTCAATAGCGATTGATGTGTCATGAAGCCATGACGCGGCACGCGCAGTCAATGGCTCTAACCGAGTTGCAACACTTATTGTTAGTTCTCCAGTCTCGAGCAAGCTATTATTTACTTTACGTCTCGGACTCTCCGTTGCAAACGAATTCGGTTAATTATCGTGACGACAGAATTTTTCGATACATTTCACCGTTTACAGGGGATTTCTCTGACAACTGAAATTGAAAATTAATTTACCCGTAACGGTGTAAAAATTCACCCCGCGAGAAGAGTGCACGAGCCAATTAAAAATCGTTACACAGAAAAGTAACGTCGCCGGCCTACCCCTTGCTACTTTAGGCGTAAATTTCGGCAATGATCGTCGAGCGGAGCAGCGCGGGTCCTCGAATAAATCAAATGTAAATGGATGAGCGGGAAATAAAGCGAAAACCACCGAAGCACCGAGCGATTCGAAGAAATAGAGCGACGGGTCCGAATCGAGCGGTCCTCGTCAGGCTTCCGCGTCGAGGGTGGCCCAGAGGGTGAAACTGAAAAAAGGGGCGAACGCGAAAAAATGCACGAGAGCGAAAAAATAAATAATAACAAAGGGAGCGCCGAGTGGCAGAAGCCAGCGGTGAGACAGGGAAGGAGTGCAGGGGTGAGAATCAGAGGGGGTTGCAGGAAGTAGCATAGATGTTCGCTGTAGTGTACACATCGGGTAGGGCGTGTGCAATGCGGTGGAATCGAGTGGAGCCAAAAGTCAAATGGAGTTCGCTACCGGTGTGAAGAGACAAGAGGAAGATGAGTGGTGTTGAATCAAGTGTTTATTACCCCCTGGTCTTATCCTCCCTTCAAACAGCGCCTCTGTCTCTGTTGCTCCCGTCTTCTATCCCCGGAGGCTGTGTATGGAGCCACGTAGTTTATTTGAAAAGTGTTATCGCGGTTATGATACGGGAGTTATTTATTCATCGAGCGTAATTTTTCCGTAGAATGGTTCGTTTTGTACTCGCGCTGCAGAAATTTAATGCCAGGCACGCTGGTGAGGTAATCAATGGTCCTAAACGTGACGACACTTTCTCAAAGAAATTACGAATCGTCGTATTATTCTCTCTTTCTTTCTTTGAATTTTTCTTTTTACCGAATTACCGTAGAGAAATATCTTCCCATCGTTATTTAACGCAAACGCATTCCGTAGAGTACCAAACGACAAACGCAGTTATTTTTTCGATATCACCCTATATAGAGTCACTGGTTCGTCTAATTCCCTTTCGAAAAGATTCAAGCGACTCCTGGTGCACCCGCAATCATGCTCCACTGAACTCCGTTTAGGGGAGGGGTACACGTGGCCTAGAGTTTCGTGACTTCTGGTTTCTCGACACCTCTTTACGATCTATTTATCATGTACTCCATTCATTCCCCCTCAATTAATGGCACGCACACCACCCTCGCAGCAGAAGTATCCCAGACGATTTCGTTCCGGTCGATGGGCCGGAAGAGATTCCGCTTCCGGACACCGTTCCGTTCGACGTGCGTTTATAGCCCTTAAATGGCCATCTTCCCCTGCGATCCCATTGTCGCTTTCCGATCTCGAAATCGGATCGCCAAACGGACCGTCTCGATCGTTTCGCAACGAGCATCCGACTATTGACCTTTCCAACGAAATTCAATCGAATTCTACGCAGCTTATGTCGCGTATCCTCTTTTACTATTTTTCTATCCGATATTTTTCTATCGAACCGAATACTTGACTTTATAATTCGATCACGCGGAAAGATCGAGCGACCGGTTTAATAATGATCCCCGTTCTATGGCCGTAATTTCGGGCAGTTTGGTCGTGAGCTTACGATGCAGGGGATGGTTGAGCGTACGCGAGTAAAGAGGTTAGGGCACGGGGGAGCAATACCATATGCAAAATTAACCTCCATTAAATGCGTTAACTCGGCGACGAGCATGCTCCGATGCGCTTAACCAAAGTACATTACACCGTACTCGATGCGGTCCACAGACCGGGCCGCGCGGTACTCTACAGGGTGTTAACGAATAAAACAATCCGTGAAGTTCGCACATACACGCGCACATTAACGTCTGACCGAGTAGCGCTGTTTAGTTAGAAACGATCTTCGAAGTAAGAGTCGGAGCTGTATGACAGGAATTTTACAGCGAATGCGATGCAATTAATTGTACGTTCGTTACTGGATCGCGGTAGATCGGAGCCTCGATATATTTCGTGCATAGAATGTTCCATGAACGATGTTCCAGATTTTTAATACTACCGCTACATTAAAACTACCAAGCCAGTTGATTCGAACGCTTCGTAAAATGGCGGCAACGTTGCCTTAGGCTGCACGTATTTACCCACAGTTCGTTTCGTCCTCGATTTCTTTTCAACGAGACGACAATGCGCGCTCGTAACCCGTTAACCATCTATGCTGTAATATTATTGAAGAAGCCGGTCCACAATTGTATTGTGCGCGACGCGTTATTACGTACCGGGGCACGCTCTTCCCTCTTGACCCGTGCCAATCGAAACACTGTCTCGGAGAACGTTACTGGTCCTTCGAAGCAGCGAAACGAAAAACGAAATATCGGTAACGCTTTCGATTAACTTCGATCGAGCGAAAAGTACTTGAAAGTACACGGTATCGGCTGGTATAAAAATCGACATTCTGGTCTGTCGTACACGTAACGATGAAAATACGTACCGTGCCCGAAATCTCCGTAATGGAGACGCGTCAAAGAAGCGGTTTGCCCGCATTCGGTTCCAGCTGCGTGAACATTCGTGCAGCGTCAATTGAAGGAACGTCGTTGCGCGCTGGAAAACTCGACGAAGACGCGATTAACGAAGATTTCATTAGGAACAATATTGCGGTGGCATCGACGCTCGTTGACCGACAGGCCCTGGTTTCTTTATTGGCCGGTCTCGGGGAATAAATTGGAGGGAATTAATTAAGCGGCACAAATTGGATGCAGCGCGTTAGCCCTTATTCCAGGATGATACAGCTTAATAAGAGTCGCCTCTTGTGAACCGAGCGAGTCCTTCTGTTCGTCGAGGAATGCGGGACGAGGAAATGCAAGGTCGAAGGGCAAAGAAAGGAAGTTTGTGCGTGCTCGGTTAATTGTATTTATCGCGTCACGGCTGCTTCTATTTCTGTTGGAAGCTTCGGTGCCATTTAACACTCGTTTCGCTTCTGCGTAACCGTCTTCAAACGCTTTGGAGAATTACGTGTGAGAGAATTTTTATCTTAATAACGGATCAGTTCTGACGAATTTTAATCGACGTCGTTGAGACCAATCGTTGGCTTCGAATGCGAGCACGACGGATTTCGATTTCAAACACCATGGACAAATTTGGAACCCATCTCGAGATCGATTCGAACAAAAATGTTCTTTTCTACTTAGAGATCCTAGGCCTGGTTCAGGAGATACAAGCAGTCAGACTTGTCGCACGACTCCTGCCTGAGCGTATGCGTGCGCCAGGAATCCCATCGGTGCTCTCTCTAATCGTTTATATTTAGACAACGAAGCTTCGAAATTCAAACCGGCAAAAGCATTTTGCGATTCCTTTTTAGTTCAGGAATTTATCCTGAGAAAAGATTCCACATTTTTGTTGAATAAACAAATAATAATCCAGTCACCTCCCGCTTAGAAATAACGGCTGTGTTCCGTAACACCACCGTCTCGTTCGGTGTTACACAATGTCGTACAATTGGAAAATCGGAAAATAAAGTCACCGCTGGCTTATAAAGACTCGATGTACCAACAACGGTTGTTTCCGACGAAGCTAATCGACTCGTCGAGATCTGGATAAAAGTTGGCGAAATCCTACCAACGCGTTCGTTGGTGTAGGCCGAGTGTTTAGATTCCGCGCGTATAACACTGCGCTCATTAGAGAGCGGCGCTAATTGCATAATTGGTGCCGGCAATTACGAGCAAAGCGTTGCCGGCATCGGGGTGACGTCAACATTCAATAATTCGGCACGCGACGACAATCGCGCCGCCATTGCGCAAATAGCACGAATCACAATTAAAAGCGATAATTCTATAATTAGCTTGCCGTCACGCTGAGCCCAGCCGCGCCACCTTCCCTTCGCGCTCTCGACGCTTCCACCCTACGATTTCGCCTACGCCACACAGAGGGTTGAATCCCTGGAACGAGTATTACGTCTACGGTGTGATTGCAGCTGTCTCTGTTACTCACCCCCGCGAGGAGACGCGGCGTTGATTCAAGGATCGACTGAATTAATGATAGCCTTGGTTACCGAGGTAATTCGGGGTAGAGAAAGTTGGAAACGTACCGAATCGGTACAATCCGAATTATTTTTAGCTTCCGGGAAAGTTATACGTGGTACTCGAAGTAGGGTGTTCGGAGAATTCGTCTGTTTTTATCGTTTCACTTGCATCGAAGCAAAAAATCGGAGTCGAGCGTAATTGCGGCACCTATTTTGTGGAAAAATGTGCTTCGAGACCAGCCGAGCATGTTTCGATCGTTAAGTGCATTTTTTGAGAGTGCGAAGTCTCGTCTCCTACCACCCCCGGACACGTTCTTTACATTATCGCACTTGTGCACTTTTAAAGTCCCACAGACAAACGTGAATATAATTAAAGAACTTGTCAACTAAAATAAAACGTACCTAACGATTTAAACTGCAGCGAAAGATATTGCTCGTCAGATTTTCGTACTTCACGGGATCCACATAAATAATTATTTCCATATTTCGATTCCTCGATAATCCACGGTAATGAAACGCGATTACCGTTAACGTTCTTTGGTCCGATGAATGATGCACGCTACTTGGAAGGATGTTAAACTGTGATAACTCGATAACACTGCCCCCTACACCCCCGTCCCTCCCACCGCCCCGCAATTAGAACTGCCAGTAACAAGATATTCCTACGTGTACCCAAATAATTGAATACCTGCATTACCGGATGTTCCGTAATTCGGGTTACCGAACCATCGGATGTGTACATTACTCGCGCAGAAATACGGAGCCAACGTCGCTTCTAATTTTCGTAAACTTCGTAGCTGGCCAGTCTGCACTCGCGCGCGTCGATATCAGCGTATCGATGCTTGCGATTAGCATATTTTGTCGGGAGTTCGTAAAAATAAGAAGATGTTTTGTTCGACGTTTTTCTTTTTTTTAACGTTAACGGAACGCGATCTTCGATAAGGGGATTTTGTTAGCGAACCAGCGTGGACCTGCATTGTAATTCAACCTTGCGAACTTTCTGTCCTGCCTTTATCATTATATAATAATATAACACTTTACCCTGCTTTGTACTTCGGCTTAATAACTCCATTAAAATCCATTCTATAGAATCGATCTATGTTCCTTCAACGTCAAGTTCAACCGTATTCGAGCTTCTGTTTCTTCAACCGTTCTCCAGTCTTCCAGACAATCTCATAAAACGAACGTCAAAGTGTTAATTTATCGATCTCGACGAAGTAAACAGTTTACACTCGGCCCGGAGTTTCTTCGTTCTTCCTCGCAGTGATTTTGCCCCCCGAAGACTCGTTCGAGTCCAGAGGGATCGATCGCAAACGAAAGAAAAATTGAAAACGAGATACGGATAGAAAATTCTCTCCTCGACTGATTCCCGGTGCGTGCAAAGACCTGTCGAGAGACTATTTCGAATGCAAACCTTGCGAACGTGCCCCGAAAAAGACCATCCCCGAATCGTACGAATTCTCGAAAATTGGCTTCGACTCGAGTATCAATTTCCGACGATCCCCGATGGTATAACGAACGATTACGCGAACGATTACGCGAACGAGCAACGAGTATAACGAGCGTGTAACGAATCCAGCGCGTGTGGCGATGTGTAAACACACTCCACTCGAAGCCACAATCCCTTCCGATGCGGCGGGGTGCAGTCGGATGATCGCACAATAAAACACTGGCATAATGTTTCGCCTGGCTGGTTGAACACCGCAAATATACCCCTTGGCCGCATGCTGGTTTATTTTTGAGGGATGTAGGGTCGCGTATACTCTGCGTGTTTAGGGGCCAAAGACTCGCTCTAAGCCTGTGCCCCCCTTCTTCGGATACCCGGCTCCGGGGACACCCTCGGGGACTCGTCGCGGATTAGCCTCGCTACATTTCGTCCCTTCTGTCGGCGCGTATGTTCCGTCATTACGCGTACTCCACGAATGCTGCTAGCCTGCGGGGTGGTCGATTCCGAATGGGGTTCATCGGTGATTCGGTTCTTTCTACCTGCGACAAATCGGCTGATCCGTTTACCGGTGTCACTGGTCGTGAATCGGATGCTTTGCTCGATTCGGTGTTTATTCAACTGGGAATCCGTACAAGTGTATTGTTAGAACGCGTTCGAAAAGATTCGCGCGAATCGTAAACGATATCACCGCTAACCCTTGCTTTCAAACTTTTGTACGCAGTTTTTACACGCGACATACGAATTATATACATACGTTTAAATTCGTAATTCGAGAAATTGATCGTTAATTCGGATTTTTCGCGTGTTCCACGCTTGGCGAATCGACGGGCCATAAGGCTGAAGAATCCGCGGGTCAAAGCGCGGCCAAGTCGCTGGCGCATCTACTTCCGATTTCCTCGACGCGTGGATTTTGAAAAGCAGGGTGAAACACGATTAAGAGGGAACAGGGGTGGCACCGCGCGGAGGGTGACCGATTCACGACCGTCGGGGGTTGGGCGGAAGAGGCGTATGGGCGACCGATTATGCCGATCTCCATTAGAGGGATTGTAAACTCCCGTAAATAAATAATGCACGTATCGGGCGAGGAGCGTGGAGGGCTCTTTGCCTAAGCAGCCATCGGTCGTGGAACTTAATAAACGGCGTAGTTATCAATTTATAATGGGTCGGCGTGTCGCGCATGCGCGTGCCTACAGGGCCGTATCTCTGGTTACATAACAGCGTGCACGCGAGTGGCTTTAAACTCGGTGTATTCTAACTATCCCCTCCTCGCCCTTTGCCCGCCGCCAACGACGCGATTCCGCGTTGCTTGCTTCCCACCCTTTGCGCCGTACCCCTCCTATCCTTCTCTATATCTGGCTTTCTTCTTCTCCGTTTGTTCCTCTTCGTCGCTCCCTCGCCCTTTTGCGGCTCCGCTACAAGGGACAAATTGAATTTTAGATCATGCCGTGCTCTTCTGGGGGTCCACCAGAACCGAGGGAGCTGCGCGGGGCGAGATGGCGGGCAGGGGAGGGGGTGTAGTTGGGTGTTTCGAAGGGGGGGAGGGAGGGTTGGACGCGGGCGTAGCAGACGTCGAGATGATACTAATTGAAATTTGAAATTGATATTAGCGAATTATTACCCCTCTCTTGCTTCTGCTTGGCCCAACGCAATTACGGCCGCGTGTCGGGTATCAAAAGTAATTGCTGCCAAACTTAACGAAATTCAGCCAATTTTCGTTTCGGCTGGCTGACCTTCCACGACGACGGATTACCGGCTCGGGTTTCGCTTTACGTATGCACGTAGCTTCCTTTCAGAGGGAGTAAATGGAATTTCGGGGGTGATTTGGACGCTGCCGAGGAATCGTTTGAGCGCGCGCCGAAATGTTGCTTCGGTCCTCGTGTTTTCGGTAGAGACGCGTTTAGGATCTCGGATAAGACGCTGGGAATGTTTCGTAAAAAAAATGACCAAAGCGTTTACTCCCAATTCATGTCGTTTCGTTTGCGTATAATTACGTTGAAATAGATCGAATTGATAGTCGCTTTGTATTTTTAGAAAACGAAGAAAATTAAAAACGATACATATACTTTCGTTGACTTTAATCTATACGTTCCACGCTAGTGGATCCGTGAATTTTTTAAATAATTGTGCGTTTTTTTTTTTTTTTTTAATCGTACCATCTATCGAATAAGCATGAGTATGTATAGATACCGCATATTTTGAAATATAAATAAAAAATAGTATAAACGATCCGTAGAATTCTAAAGAAAATGGACGTTTATTCGCGTCATTTGAAGTATTCAACGCAACGATGATACTTTTATTAATCATAAATTAATCATACGTTAAGCTTTAAGTTGTTTTTCTTTCGTTAAAATTATCTGGTTAGTTTTACTTTGCTAATACGAGAACGTTTCCGTTGCAGATTGGAACTGTTCACACCCACCAACCGAACAATAACCATCACCACTCGCATCATCAGCAACAGCAACAGCAGCAACAGTCGAGTCAACCGCAGGTGCCTGGAGTCGGAGGGGGTGGAGGGCCGGGGGGTGGCACGGTGGCCAGGGCTGGGGGAATGTTCTGCTACCACTGCCCCCCGGGTCTCCCAACACCGCGATTACCGCCATCCCTTGACTACCCCTTCACCGCGACTCACCCCTGTAAGTAGATATTCCATTTGCAGCCTTTGTACTTCAGCCAATATTCAACCATAGTCTCCTCTAACTTACGACCAGAGAGTCGAGCAGCCAACGGTGTTGCAACAAACATCGTTCGAATTGTACATTAACCATGAAACGAGCTGCGCTACATAATTTATACCGTTTCGTTGTTTCGTCCGGTTGCGAAACCATGGTATACCTTGATTTCTCGTTAAAATTGTGTATTTTACCGGACAGAATTTCGAACAAAGTAAATTCGAATAGAGTAATCGAGTCCGCAAACATGCTCTTCTATCGAGGATCCCGCATACCCTCCAGCGACACGATTACGAGCGTCCCCAGAGTATCGTTTCGCCCCGATTTACCCCCGTAAGAAAAATTTGATTCTGTCCATAATCTTACATTTTTTCATCTATTTCCTCCCTCGCTATTCATCCTCAATTTCACTACAGTCGCTGCGGGGTAGACTTTAAAACGAGCCGCATGAAAAATCGTCCGACTCGACGCGATTTCCCACCGCGTACACGCAACAAGAAAGGCAACGTAAATTGAATTCTTCCTGTATCAAAATTAGGATACCGTATTCTAGATTAAACAATTCCGTTCTGTCGCCGCTTCCCGAACCGCGAGATAAACTCGAAAACTATGCTTCGTTCGCGAGGCTCGGTAATCCACAGCCGGACAGGAAACGATCGCTGCGTGGTTCCGAAATAAAAAGAGAAAACGAAGATAACAGAATTCACCGCAGGATCTAGTGAAAAAAAAAGGGGGTATTTCGAGGGAACGAGATACAAGTGGACGCAAAGGTGTACGGGCTGGCGGAGGAAGAGGGGGAGGAAGGGAGAAAAGGGAGATTGATTGTACCGGCACTTGCTCTGGCGGAACACATCGATGAAGTTACATTACCGACTAGACCGAGTTACGCAAAGTGGACGCTACAAACTGGACGGTCGCTAAACTTAATTTGCACTTCGAATCAACTTCCGGTTAAACCGCGTCCCGACGGCGGTGCCTGGTCGCTCTTGAGAACTTGGACGGCGGCGTGCCTGCTTATTCACCGATCACTTTCCAAGTCAAACCTCGTTTTCTCTTCGGAAGACGTTAACCCCCGTTTGCAACTATTCTACTCTACGCGACCAGGTCGATTTAAAAATGTCGAATCTTCGGAAACATCGGAAATTTCATTTCTCGTCGAGACGACCGACGACGAACTTTCACCCACGGCAGGTTTTCGTTTCTTCGATTCGTAGAACCACTGGGAACGATTACTCCTGCAATTAGAAAGACGTAATTATATTTTTCGATATATTACACGGCATTTTTAAACGAATTTAATGGAGATTCGGTGTTCTATTTTATTTACACGTATATTAATATTCTCAAGAGGTAACATTTGTTTGTATGCGGGGGTAACCACTGAAACTACTGAAACGATTCTAAATATTTTGTCGGTAATAGAAAGCTACACTATTCCTTGCTAGCATAGATTTTGATAAAAATAAAATTTCTCTTCGTGATCCCGATATTTGTGGATAAAGTATAGCGATACTCACGATCGGAAACAAAAGATGGTCATAGTCACCTACTGATTCACGAAGTGGTGTGCAGCTAGTATTGTATACAAAAAAGTGAAGTTGGTTTTTTCTACTTCGGGAAGACGGATGTATGCCCTCACTTTATCGCGTATTACGAGCCTCGATGAGATACATATGGTACGAACATAATCGAATGGGGATCGTGGGTGCAGGGGAGAAGGGAGACTCGGTATCCTCGGGGACGCGTAAGTGCCCCTTCGTCTAGGCTCGCGGCATAGTCGAAATAAAATATTAATTTCAGCGAAAATTGAAATTATGTTTTTAATGCGCATTTATCATTCCCTTTATCGGCGACGTGCTCCGGTATCGCTACTTAAATTTAAACGAAATTCGTAGATGCGTTTATCGTGGATTAGAGCGCTTCATTGAAAAACGATCGATAACTTGAAAATTGAAAGTTGATTACGAAGTTTCGCTTTATCGTGGAGTATACAGTTTTCCTCTGTTAACTATTACCAGGGGTTGAGTTAATATTTTGTTGAAAATGAGTAGACCGAGGCCCGCGAATTAAATTAAATTGTTCGTATCAATTTTTAACGAACTTGTACTCCGACTTTCGGGTTCGTTAGAGTCTTGTCGCAAATTTCAATAATGGTACTTTACACGTAACGACTCGTTAAACATTTATTCGACCAGCCCCTATCCGAGTCACGTGACACTGTTTACCCGCACTCTAGCTTCAGCTCGAACGGACAATGGAACTCCAAAGAGTTCGCAATTACACCTCTATAGCTCTCGACCAAACGTATAAGCATTCATTTTTAATTCATACGACGCCCGATAAGAATTTAAAGCGGGCTTAAAGATTCTCTGATCGAAATTAAATTGAATTAGAAAAATGTCTGCGTAGATTTGAAGTGCATGTCGTGATCGAAACGAAACTCGATATATGTAGCTATACAGTCTGAACAAGCAGGGTAGACGTAACGTGAGTGAAATTTTCAAGTATAAATGATACGAAATACATCCAATTTGTTTTCATTTTAAATGAAAGTACACGCGATCGCAATTAAACATGAAAGATGATAGTTTTCGCAATTGTAAAATTACGTTTGCGTTTCGATTTACGTTGCAGCAAAAATTAATGGATATAATTTACCTTCGCCAACCCCACCAATCGTACCCCCTCGACTACCTTTAATTAATTCAACCGCGACGGTGGTCCTCGTTCCCTGTAAAACGCGAGACGCGCAAGTTCGCACATGTGCGCCGAAGTGACGCCTGCTAGATGATCTCGTGCAAAAGGGGCAGCGAAGGGGTGTCCTCGGGGACACGTCCGTACACCCTCCTGGCTCCCCCCACAGCCGGTCACAGCTTCGTCCTCCTTCACCCCCCGTTGGGATAAACAGATTAGGTAACTACGTGATAAGTCGGTAAGTGGGTTCACTCGGCCCACGGTCCGGCTACGAGCCCAACCGACGTTCCCTGTAACATCTAACTACCTTGTTAGTGTCATTAGTAACGGTCGGGGTGTCATTAGATTTCGTTCTGTGTCTAGTTTTTCCACGGAACCCTCCCCGAGGTCCTCGCGTCGCGCCAACTTCCTAGCAAACCTGCGCCCCCGCTTATATTTTTATCGGGAAAGGGAACGTTGAAGCGATCGATCGATAGAACTCCTTTTATAATTTCAAATTTGTTTGTCGTTGTAAAGGTTGGTCCACGTGGACGTATCCATTGTTTTCCGCGATACATGAAAATTGTTTACGGCGTGATTTCGATGAATTCCTAGCATCCCTAAAAATAATAGTACAAGGATCCATCAATTACGAAACAAAGCTAACCGACTGCCTGCGCTTCTGTTCGTCCAATTTATTTGATTAGAACAAATTTCTAGCTGTACCTGGACCCGAGCCCTTGTCGAGAGGGATGAGCCACCCCCGCAGCCCTCGCGAGGCACGCGTTTCGAACGGAAGCAAACGAAGGGCGGTCCTCTCGCAGGACAGACAGGACGACAGAGTGTTTTAAAAGCGCACGTAGCACGTCGGCGACGCACGTGCGAGAATTCTCTGTTTGTCTCTTGTATAGCGATAAGAAATTAATTCCCCCCCTATTGTTTTCGAAACGGGAACCCGGGGAAACAAAGCCAGACGGAGAGGACAGCCAAGTAGAGGCGTGTGCAAGCGCAAAAGTCAGCGGGGAAACGGGTTTTCGCTTTCTTCTACGCCTCCGAGTACGCTAATAAATTGGATCAAACCGAGTCTCGACGAGTTGCACGAGTTGTCCGTGTGGCCAGGCTTTACTTCGGCCTCCGAGCCTAATCTAAGATCTTGAGTGGATTTCAGTTTCGACCACCAATAAATGCATTTAGCCGACCAACCGGTCTCGATTCCCCACCCCCTCGTATTCGCAATTTTCTGTCGTTGAAATCATCCTAAGGGGACGCCTTGGGTTCCCGATGAGTTAAGCGTGAATTCAAACCAGGAACACTGTGATTTTGGATTTTATCAGGACCGAACAGACCCCGGATAGCTCCGAAATAATATCACCGTTATTTCGTATCGAATTAGATCGCTCTAAACATATCTTAACGTATACGAGTTTCAGGGCTCTCAGGATATTATTCGTAACAGTTCGAAATAAATTATTTCAAATGTCTCACCTTCATTTCGATTAAAATTTATCCGAGTTTGGTACGAATATCGAATGAAGTTCGTATAAATTATTTTAGAAAATTTGCGAGACGTACGATAAACTGGTTGGTACAGTTTCATTCGAACGATATTGCTGAGCTTTACGAAGTTGAAGTTAAAGTCACGGATTAATAATCGAATCGCGATAATTACAGGGCACGTTCGAGGGACGCATATTCCGCGATGAAAAGAGTGGCACTAAACGCGAGGACAGGACATCGATCGCAGGGAAATTGAATTGCAAAGTCGTGTATCCTGCACGGGAAAATCCTCGCGAACGGTCCTATTAATTTTGCAGACGCGGGAGACTATCGCCAGTGACACGATACGAGTCTGCTCGACGGTGTAATTGTTCCGCGGTTGTTGCGGAAGTTTCGTTGCACCCCCACCCCCCACCCCCCCAATAGAGACTTGTTGCAAACATGTCGATAGGGGCGAATTTAATTGTCGAATCGTGTTCTCTTGCAAACAGCCATCGATTTCGGGACCCGCGAAGAATGCAGAAAATTGAAAATTCTATTCTTCTTACTATAGAATTAACGAATAGACCGCGAATGTTTATGGAAATATTTTATATATGCTTTCGTTTGCCATAACTGCGTAAACATCTGCGGTCAATAGTCAAAAGAATCGGCACGTTTCCAAGAAGATAACTTCGTTGTTCCATTAAACAACCTCTTAACGAAAACCTTACCCGACTTACAACGATTAAAATACATTCTTTGAAAAATTCATTCTAAAGTATACTCCGAAAATTGTAATTCGATGAATATCGACTTCTGGGACGCGTCTGAACGCGAAAAATAAGAATGGAAATCGGGCAAATGTTCGCGGTGAAACGCGATTTTGCAGCCGTGCGGGCGATTCGGGCGCAGTCGATAGCGGATCTCGACAGTCCCGAACTGTCGTTCGGCAGCCCGGCCGTGCCGCATGAATTTTTATGAGCTTAGGAAATTAATTTGTGTTTTTCGTTAAGCCCCGGCTCAGCGCCGCGGTAATTAATTGCGCTGATTGCTCTGCATCATTGATAAGCGGTTCTCTGGGTTTCGTAACGTTCGCCCCCTACCCCCGGTGGTTCCACGCGCGCTCCAATACCATCGTTTCCCTTCATCCCTCCCGTGGTTCTTTTTGCCTACGCGTGCTTCGACCACCCATCGGGACAGTCTACGGTTTTTGAATTTGTAAACAACGCCTACCCCTGACGTTCGAAACGAGCCTGTTCCCCGTTTAATCGCGAACCTGACGATTACGGTGCATAAAGCTTGCCAGCGATGAATGTCTACCTCGATCGATATCCCAAAATCAAACCACCCTTACGATAAAAGGATGTTTTTGAAAAACGATTGGGACGAGCATCTAAATTTTAACATTTGCAGGCACATCCTGTGTTCCAAGATTGTCGAAGACATGCCAGCTCTTCTTCGCGTGTATCGCTATGTTTTAGTGCTTATAATATTATTTAAAAAAATGTTATTACTTAACGCAAGTTGTCGTGTCGTTAGGCGAGAGTCGTAATAGCGACATCGAGCAGTAAATATTGTTATTAATCGCCGGCAAGGTGTAATTGGCCACGACCGAGTCGTCTAGTCGTGCTCGACCTAAAGTGTCGTTCTTCCGTGTTACAGACACTAGTTACTCTCCGTATCATCCGGCTTTGCACGGTGTCGGGGAGGATTCCTTCGGGAGGCGAAAGCAGAGGAGAAACAGGACTACCTTCACCCTCCAACAACTCGAAGAACTAGAGTCTGCGTTTGCGCAGACACACTACCCGGATGTCTTCACCAGGGAAGATCTGGCGATGAAGATTAACCTCACGGAGGCCAGAGTTCAGGTTAGCGCGACTGCCACAGATATTCCTATTCGTGCAATTTGGCTTTACGAGCACGGTTTTTGATCTCCTCGAGCCTATTTCTTGGCTTCTCTGATATTGTTTAACCAAACATTACGAAACTAACGAAAATCGGAGGCGGAAAACGTGCTCGTATAGGTTCGATTCAAAAATATCCCGATCCATTTATTGTACGAAAATTGCATAGGCAAATCTAGCTCCTAATTATTTGAAGTACGAAATAAATCCCATGGAAAGCTAGCAGATATCGAAGAAACTCAAATAGGATCGGTGAAGTAGGTTTTTGACACGGTTAGGGGTTCGCACCGTCGACAGGCCAGGAAGGATCGAACGACTCGCAACGATCAATTGTTTTAATGGCACGACGGTGGATCACCCGCCTCAAGAGCAAGAGCACGAGGCTCAGAGTTAGGTTTAGGGTACACCCGATGCCCGAGGAAGCTGCTGACACCCTCGACCTGACATAATCTTCTGACAGAGTAAGCCGGTAATCTCTGGGATTACTTTGTACCCTTGGCTACGTCCTCCTGGCTATATTTACTCGCACCAGCGTAATTCGCGCTGCGGAGAATCCCTGCAGTAATAGCGATTTCCTACCGAAATCCTGTTGGAACATCTGCAGGATATTCGATCGCCGATGTCAGATTTTTAATTCCTCCTTCCCTTCGTAAATACCAGAATCCAACGGGGATTCTTTTCGCTCGTAACTCAACCGTCCACGCGGTATATAAATTATTAGGAATCAGAGGTAAAAAGTTCGAGGACCGATTAGATTAGGATAATGTAGAGTAAATCTAGAATGTAGCGATAAACCACGCTTCGGTGATCGATCGCTTCGATGGTTGATTACTTTCGCCACGATGAAATCCGAACCGCTTATCAAACGGAAGAAAGGTGAATGGGCGATTTAATCACCGCGTTCGATAATTCACCAGCGATCGCTAAGAAAATGAGAAAAAACGTGGAACAATGGTCGCGCGAGTGGGCAAAGAATCCTTCAGCGTGTCGCGTCCAGCGGAGGGGCACGGTATTATCCCGATGCATTGTCCGGATTATAAGACGAGAAGGCCATGCTAGGCAGCGGTGTACACAATGGGAGGAAGGTAGGTACAGGGCGGCTATGACGCAATTACGGCGCAGACTCATTGTTTCATTAGGGAAGACAAAGGGAATCTGAAATAATGGACAAATAGGCGCGTTTATGCAGTGCCGGTTCTCTCTTCTCCTACTCCAATTAGAGCCTCGTGCGGGAAGGGTGGGCGCGGGGGTGGACGAACATCGTCGAGGCAGGTTCTCTGCGAGGGCGCGCGCGGCTGACATTTGTTCGCCAGCCTGTGAGCGACAATTACCCTCCGTGCTGGCTGAAACTAGTTCAGCGCACGCGCATCGGGAGCCTCGACGTCCCACAGTCGCGTGCTCTGGTCCGTTTGAATTTCAAAGCGTGTAACGCGAATTACGGGCCAACGAGATACGAGCCGGCACACCTGCCTCTGTACACCCCGGAAGCCTTTCGCGCCGCTTTTCCAACCCCTGAATTTTCAACGCCAGCTGGGGTGATGTTCTTGGTCTTGTTGACGGCGACTTAACCTTCTCGCGATTAATACAGTGCGGAATGGAAACGCGTTTTAGACGACCACGAAGAAACCACTCTGGCCTCTCGTTGGAGATCAGACCTCTATTGCCCTTTCGTAGGACAGAGTTTGCGGCAAAGGAATCGATCGAACAAGCTGCCAACTAGAGAGTCGTCCATCGGAGAGTTGGGAAAGGTATCGCTTCATGAAAAAATGTGTTATCGCGTCGATTAACGCGTTAGAATTTTTCATTTTTTGGAAGTGTATATGCCTGCCCAACCCACCGCCTCGAATTCACCTAACCATCAATGGTATGGCGTTTCGACTAGGTATCGGTTCGTTTCACCTATGTGATTTAACAGATTTTATCTGGAGCTTTCGCATTTTCAATCTCATGTTTCTCTCGCGTTAAATTCAAAACAACCTGTTATATAAATGAAATTATTTAATCTCGCTCGCTTCGGTTAAAATGATAATTAAAATTCATCTTCTTCTGCATTAAGCAAAAATTATTTTCGGAATACCTGCTCGGCGAACAACGAACCGAACGATTTCCTTAACTGTAAAACCACTGCTTAGTTAAAGCTCCTCGTAATTACGCGAATTTCGCTCGAGCAGTTCGCGAATCGCGAAACGCTTTGTCCATTAACGATTAAAAGCAGATTCGGGTGGCAAGTGCCAAAAGATTAAGTATTTAACTCGGGGCAAACGGAGCATCGCCGTTATCCACGTACGTTGGATTAAATGTGATAAAAAAAAAAAAAAAATAAAAAGGGGTGAAAGAAGATTACGAAAGAAAGAAGAATGGAGAAATGACGGGAAAAGGGAGGCACGCGAAGAGCGAAAAATAACAATACCTTCTGCCATTAGATTATCGCGTTAATGCGCTTACAAATTTTCGCGCAAAAATTCTCCCTTTCGGTTCTTTTAATGTAAACATGATGAGCAGTTAAGAAGCTTTGGCAAACGAGTTTTACGTGAATTTTTCAGTACACGAAATAAATTCTCAAACCGCAAACAATTGGACGATTCTCGGGAATTATTAATACGTAAATTTGTCAAATTTAATAACGCGTCGCTCGAGAATATTTTTTCGCGTCTGTCGCAACGACTCGATTCTTTATTTTCACAATTCTCATTAACCACGTTATTGGAACGTTCGGACACGTCGAACGTTATTCGAATTAATTCAACTTCGAATGATATTCGAGGTATGCGATAATAGTGGACAAAAGTGGAACGAATCGATGCGAAATAGTTGATTTACGAGACGGTACAGGCTCGCGACACCATTTCCCTAACAAGCGTCGAAACATTAAATGCGTTTATCTCGGAGAGGAGAAGAGGGGAGGTGGCGCCATTACCGACGTCTTTCGGATTAAATTCGTATTGGGAAAAAAATGGCAGGGGTGGAGAGGAACGACCGGTCCCGACGGAACCGTGGCTTTGTTCTCAGCTATTACTCGCCCCCGCAGCCTTGAGGATATTATTATATCCCCCCAGTCTGGTAACATCCCCCGTCCTTTTTCCGCGAGCTCGAATTCGGAGCTATCGAGGCGGAGTGGGAAGCTGCGGAGCTCGTCGTATTTATTTTATTAAACCATTTTCCAAGCTTCCCGCCGTGAAACTTCTCCTACCTAAGGATAATCATTTCCGAGGACTCTGTCCATAATACGTTTTGTCTTCCCGCGGAGGATCTGTTTGCACGACCGTAATCGACTTCGCGGAGCTACGTTTATTTTATTATCGATTTCAATCCGGTAATGAGCTCGTTGCTTTCCCCCTCCGCGCTTTCCCGCGAACTCTGCTTCATTCGTTTAACCGGAATAAAAGACTGCCAGTGGGAAATTTCTTTGTGATAACGATATAACGTGATAACGAGGTTAGTAGACATCTTCCTTTAGAATAGAAGGATATCGCGATGGGGAGAAATGGAGCTGGTCTATTGGAATGTTTGAGAGGGATCCGAGATAACGAAGTGGCTGATTAAATTGCGCGCGAGTCGTTCCTTTAGGGTTACTATCAGTGGCTCGGTCTGGTTAAATGGAAAGAAAAGAAAAGAGAGAGCAAACATTTCTAAAACATTCCTGATATGTTCCATTTCGCGATGCTTATGGCTCGAGAAAGATGTTTTCCACAAGATGGATGGTTTTACCTGCGACAGGTGTGACGTAGGTATACAAAAACCCGGACGTATTCGAATGCAACGCTGCGTGAAAATTTCAAAACGAGCGCCGTAAAGAACTTTCGGAGATCCAAGATTTTAAACGAACGAACACATTTGCATTTTTATTTATATAGATATAGAAACTTTTAAGTCCCGCTCCCCGAATTCATTTTATTCACCCGAGGCTCCCCAGAATTCGTAGAGATTCATCCCCGATACGAAGATAGGAAGCAATGGCGCATCACATCGTCAGGGTGAAGATAGCCGCGGAGTCGCAGCGAGCCGCTAGGTATAATAAAGTCTATTTCAGTTGATATTATGTCAAGTTAGCCTCGTTAGCGGAACTCGAGCTTTTTAAAAAACACTCGGCCGCCGTGGTTGCTGTCGGCTCGTTGAACATGTACACCAGCAAGAGACCACCCCTCTGACCAGCTACGAATGCCACCCCGTACATGCAATTATCCTTTCATATTCGCGCACGAGAGTCAGGTGTAGTTAAAGCAGCTTAAGTGCCGCCTTCAGTGCCGTTCCTCATCTTATTCTCGTTTGCTTTTTTACCATTTGCCTCGCATTCTTCCCAGCCCTCCTGTCGCGGGTTGATTAGGCCGTGTACAGTTCTCTCGACCGTACATTTCGTCGCGCCTCGAGTGTCGATGTTGCGCGACGATTCGTTAACTCCGTAAAATTCCTTTTCTCTTTTAGGAATTTATCGACACTTTGGTTCGATAGATTTCATCGTTAAGCAATTTTGGAATTTTTCAAGACTTTAGCTCGATTAAAATTATCGTATGTGTATGTTAGCATAGGAATATTCGTGAGAAAATTAGTATGTATATAAGTTAAAGGATACGTTGTTCGCGAGTCATCCTGAAAACCTAAAGCCGGTCGTACCGTCAATTTTTAGGTATGGTTCCAAAATCGCAGAGCAAAGTGGCGGAAAAGCGAACGTTTGAAGGAGGAGCAAAGGAAACGCGAGGGTGGCGGAGGGGGTGGTACATTGGAGACTACAGGACTGGCACCGCCATCGTCTTCATCGGCAGGTCCGAGTCCCACCGGGCACGATCCCGAAGGTACGATCACGAATCGAATTTCAGGACTACTGCTAAGACAATTTCGATTACCTTAGATAATTTTCGTGTACAAGCGCTTCGTTAACAACGCGTAAATATAAATTATCGTAAGATTCGAACGTTACTCGACCTAACGAAATTATTTTCGTGTTCGTCGTGCACGTGTACCACTAATTTGTTTATAACTCTTTCGCGTCTCAACACGTTTTCCACTCGGACGAAACAATGGTTTAAATCATCGACGTAATTTCTATCGTTTCGAGGCAAGTGTTAATACACGCATAATAATGTAACATTAATTAACTTATATATTCGGGTGCATTTAATTTATAGAATATTAACAGATAGATGAAATTACGCGAACGAGTATAATTAATTAAAATTTCATTTGGCCACTGCGCGAGATAGGTGCGCAGAGTCATTACGCAGTCGACCGCATGTCACAGAAGCACTAATCGTTCTAATCGCGTAACCTATTACGCGACTGACCAGTGCGCGACTGTGTCGTTGATTTGTACGCATCATCGATAACGTACGTTTCGTGACACTCGATTTCGCTGGATTACCGAATGTACAAGGTGTACTCTGTCGGTGTTCTCGTCGTACGCGAAAGATTTCGTTCGCGGCGAGTGTGCTCGTGAAAAACCGGTTAAAAGCAACGAATACTGGAGAAAACATTATCGACCTCGATTGTTGTTCTGTCCTCGAAAAGGTACAACGAGCAGCAGCGCCCCCGACGCTGAAGACGCCGGGCCAGATGGAGCTGGAGGATCGAGGAGCCCCAGCACGACTTCCGCCTCGGTCAGTCCGCGGCCCCAGCAGAGTCAGCCGTCCCTGGGTGGCGTCTCGACGCCACCGCCAACCCCCATAAGGGCGCCACCGCCGCCACCTAGCACCGTAGGGGGCCTCGGACCGCCCGCCGAGAGGTGAGCTTTTAGCTTCGTTTGTATTTACGTCTTTAGGAAATATCTTCCTTCCATCGTGGCCCCCCGCCTCGTCGACGGCCATCCAGAGTCACTTGCGATTCCACGGTGCAAGCACCGCTGAACACGTCGGCCGGATGCTTGATACGCGCCATTAAACCACTCCTCGTAGCTTCCTCCGTTGTGCTCCCTCTTTCACCGTCCGCCCAACCCCCCTGGCGAGCTCTGGCGCGATCCTACGCTCGCTGCCACTCGTATAATCGCGATAATCGTCGCCTCGTTAAATCGCTATCGGACCCCTCTCGTCTACCGACGACCAAGATTTCGCGAGCTTCGACGCGCCGAAACCGCGCGGTTTAAGAACTGTCCGCTCGCGTTTACGACGAGTGAACGGGGTCGAGGGAGACGTCTGGTCCACGTCGGAAGACGATCGGGGTTATTCGGATCGAGCAGGGATTTCAATAATAATTCATTTTAACGCTAAAACTACCGTCGACAAACTAATTTATCGATAAGGTCGCAATGAGTAGATGGAAACGATTTTATCTCATCTCGATATTAGTACTAAACCTACAACGACCGGTAAAATGGCCGTTTTCAAATTTTTGTATTCAATTTTTATATGAAGCATACGTAATTCAATCTAATTCCACATAAAATGTTGTTGCAGTTAATTGAAACGATGTCTTTAAATGTCTTTAAAACTAGTCATTTGTACCATCACAGTAGAAATAGTTACAAACGGGTAGGTTTAGTGTCGAACTGGCCGAATTTCACCGAGTAGATACGAGTAAGAACTTTTATCGAGTTTTATGCTTGCGCTTAGTAGACGATCCCTACACACTGTTCCCTACACATCCTTCCAATTTTATGGAACAAAATAAGAATTATTTCGAATTACCAGGAGAAAGCAACTGTTCCCATCCAACCAAAAAAGCTAAAGCATAGAAAACCTGTATTGTCCGTATTAAATCTGTATCGCACGCTTCCATTTCTTCTTCGAGTATCCGTCTGTGTTTATAATCCCAGACGTGGCTCCCCCGGCCCCGAGAATCGACGCGAAGGTAAGAACAATGCCCGAAAAGGTAGACACACGGAATACACTCGGCTGACTCGAGTCAAGATGGCGGAGCACGCCGAGGAAACAGGGGTTGCGAGGGGTAGCGAAACGGTACGAAGATACTCCTTCGCCGTCTCCGCAGTTGTAATTTATTTAAAACCGCTCGCCGTAAATATATCCTCATCATTTATTCAGGGGTCTCGGCAGCTTCTCGACTGCAGGGGTGTACGCTTTGCGTTCCTCCTTGGCTTGCCAAGCCAACCTGGAAGTCTCGCTTCGTGCAGTCGATTCGCGAAACAGGGGCGGATCTGGGGTTACAAGCCGACCGTGGAGGGATGGAGGCCCGTCTTTCTTTTACCCCGCGTATTCCTTGTTTTATGGTAACGTTCTTAGCCGTGGGATTTAAATTACTCGCGGTGAACGTAATCTTGAGTGGAATTGGTTCCCGCCTCGTCCCGTCTATGTAGATCCGTTTGCGGCGTGCGAGTATCCTTGCTCGTCGAATTTTAGTGTCGATCGTTCACGTTTACGGGGCTCCGCGAGATACTCGACTCGCGTTACGAAACCGAGTTCTTTTTTAAGTAAATAATGTCTCAGGGAGACCTTGCTTGGGGAAGGCTCCTCTCTTAGATACAGAAGTCGATTTTAAAGCGTGTTAAAGTTGCAAAAGAAAATCATTTCGAAGCCGCAAGAAAGATTAACAGCCCGGAGTGCCGAAAGAGAATTAATTCGTGAATATATAATTAGTCGAGAATAATGTATAGAATGAAGTTGATGTAAAAAAGTTTCCGCGTAGAAACACCTCTTTTAACCGGGGAAACACCATTTCTCGTCAAACAAACCTCCCCTTGATTCTTCGAAAAATGACTATGCCTTCTCTTTTAATCTTTGCTACTTTATACTTCATGCTATCGCGCGCCCTGGAAACGGTCCAAGAAATATAATTTTCCTCTGGCATCGTAGTAAACGCGATCTATTAAAAATTGAGAAAACATCGATCCTGAATTCTTTAGAATAGCCACAAGCACAGGTTTCGAAAACTTTGCAATCGGTTCCCGAGCACGTACGTCGAAAACTCGATGAAACGCGGAGGAAACTGTGTGGATATCATGTTTAAACGCATGAAGACGAAGAAATTAAATGCGTGTACGCGAGAGAGGCAAGCGAGCGCATGTAAGCAAGGCGCACGCTAGGCTACGCGGCTAATTGCCGCTAATTATCGCACTTACCGCAGTTCAGGCTTTCCTCTTTGCGCCTCCGATGCCGCCTTCCGCCCTCTTCGCCCCTTCGTCATCCCCTCGCGCCAACCTGTCCTGGTTTTCCCAGCCCCGTCTCCCGTCGTCTAAACTCTACTCCTGCTCATGTTCTCCTTGTCCCGTAGACCTCTACCACTTCCGTTTCCGCTTCCGTTTTCGCGTAACGACGCGGATACCGTGTGCTTGTATCCGTCGATTTTCATACTTTCCTCCTTTCTCTTGGCTAAATGTATACATATTGTTTAGGTACTTTGCTAAAGTTTCGCTACTATCGCGTTGGTAGATCTTGTTAGCTTCCAGGACGTTTTTGATTTCTGCTTCGGGCGTCGATCTCTATTGCTTGACTTGTATTCCTTTGTTTAACGGCATTTTTTTACCTAACCGCATCCAATGTTTAAATTTTGATCGTAACAGAAGCAATTAATTATAATATTCCAAGGAAATTAATTATACGCACTCGTTTCACCTTCTGTAATTTCGATCGTAACGGATACTTTCGTTTGTTTAATAATATTTCGTAAATTAATTACACGGATAGCTGTAAATACCGCTGTTTATCCCAATCGTTAAATTCCCTGCCTCGCTTTAATTTTCTTTTCCCATCGTGCATCCTCGTAAAATTATTTACTCTTTCCCCCGTCCGTCGGTTTTGAAGTTTCCCGGGTAGCTCCACTTAGATCACGATCTTCTCTTTTTCTCCAAACTGCTGTATCCACTTGTGTATGTTTATGTTTGTCTGCCATCGTATCTCTCTGTTTACTTACCTCGCTTCTCCCATCTTTCCCGTATCCCCTCGACTCACGAACCTCGCCGCCATCCGCGTTTCCGTCCCTCTTGCGCCCTGTCTCGAGCTTCACCTCGGGCTCGTTACATTAATTAAACAATATTTGCGATTAATATTTGAGATAATCATCAGCGCCTCGAAGCAGCTTCTGCTGGCTGGCGGAAGATGCGGAATATCGCGCGTGCTAATCGGGTTAGCGTTTTCGTGGGCCCTTCTGCTTTCCCATCCGCATCCCTTCGCCGTGCCGTTCTCTCGCCCCGCAACTTTGCGCCAGGCGAATTTCTTACCTAGATAAACAGCTCGTACGAAAGATAAACCGGTGTTTATTAATTACTGGTCGAATAAAAGTCGGTTTACGAGAATCTGAATTATTAGGGAACTCGGGCCGCGACGAGTAGGTATCCAATGAATTTTCCGACGTACTCGTTTCTACGTTTTTCTAGTGCCAGTCTCAGTATATCGTTAAAATAAGAAATTTCGTAAAGTAATATAGCTCGTTATGTCTGTACATTTTCTAATTTGTTGACAATGATCGGGCATCTTTAAAGGAATTTACATATTATATATCACGATTGATATTCAAATATTTCTAATTTTATTACCATTCTCTTTATATGATAGTTTCAGTGAATTGCTAGAGACTATCCATAAAGATCTTCCTTGAGCGTGCAATGTCAAAACGCCACATTAGATTTTATTCTTAATCGACGAGTATCGTTTCTCGATGTTCCAGTGGTCCAGGGTTGGCAGCGGGCTTCAGGCCAGTGGAACCACCAACGTCGCTCTTCTTCTCTCCTCACCTGGCGGCCCAGTTCTCCCCGCCGTTGTTCGGCAACAAGGTGGTCAGCAGCGCGCCGACATCTTTGACCTCGACGACGCCTTCCCTGTGGACCACGAGCGACCATCGACCCAGCAGTCTCCAGGACATGTTGTCCTGGTCACCGGCGGGTTGGCCTGGCTCCATGTGCGGATGCTGCAAGCCTGGAACCGGCGATCTTCATAGGAACAGCAGCCTAGCGGAGCTCAGAAGAAAAGCTCAGGAACACTCGACCGCCTCGGCTCTTCTGGGAGGACTCGCTGGTTTTCCAGGCGGGCTACCCCTGCCCCTGCACCTGCCGCTGCTACCGCCCCTGCTGGGACTCTCCAGGAGGCCCGAGCATCACCACCACCATCTACCCAGTATAGTGCACCAGATACAACCGACCACGAAAGAGGATCCCTAAGATCGTCGCAGCACTCGCGTACCAGCCGATCGAATCGACTGGCCGTTGCAACTGGGCACGTATACGTTTCTGGACACTGGTTTGCCGTTGTTCTCGTTTCTTTTCCTGTCGTTTAAGAATGATAATATTTTAGACACGGTTGGAGGGACTGAGGTGGTGGGCAGATTGTGTATTCGAGGGGGTAACCATAGCGCGGAGGTAGAGAAGGACGAGCGGAGTGTCCTTTATAGTTTTGGCTTGCTAAAATATTTACGAATATGTTTTTGTAATTTTATTTTGTAGCTTGAAAAATTCAGGAGTGGAATCATTTCTGGAGCAGGTGACTTTTCGTTAACGCAATTTTTTAATTTCGACCCGCGGTCCATTTGTACATTGTTATTGTACAAAAAGTACAACCTTTTTTTTTTTTGTCATTTTCTGATTCGAATTAAGTTTTATTAGAAACGAAAGTAAGATAAATCGCGGATAACATCGCCCCTCGTTCCAGCACCCTGGTTACACCCCTTGCTATGTTTGAGAGCATTCGAGGTCTCGAGAGATGCCCGTGCTCGTGTTGTTGATGCAGTTGTTGAGAAACTATTAACTTGAAAGTAGTCCTTAATTCGGATACTTAGAGGTACAATCTCGATCATCTTTTTTTTTTTTCGTTTTTATTACGTTCGCGTTTATTTCGTCGAATCTAGAATTTCGTGTGTATTAATGTTTTTGAATTTTAGTTCGATTTTGCGAAACCACGGAAGAGTTCGATTTTACAGCTTCCCAAGGTTTCGCGTGTTCACGTTTGAGACCTGTCCTCGAATATTTTTAACTGGATTCTTGACGAACACGAGGATCAGTTACGAGTAACTTTGTTTACGGTGATATAGCGTTTTACATTAACAAGTATTAACGAATAATGTTAGAGGATGAGACTTCGATAGTAGATTTAAACCTTCGGAACCTTGTTCTGTTCGCTGTTGCTTACGCGGGAACGTAATTTCTGTTCCAACATGGCGCTGGTTTTTATTACCTTATTCGTAGATGTTACAACGTTCGATTTCGGACAGATACGAACGATATCGAAATATTTCTAACCGTATTGAAAATATTGCAGTTCTTAAACATTCGCTAATCTAAAAGACGTCATTTCACAATTATCGGTCATCGATGGATTTTCGTAAAACACGTTTCAGTGCTCGAGTGTTACTTCTTTATTCGCTTCGAAGTAAATATTAGTCATTTCGACGATTGATTCCAGTTTCACGAGTTAGGAATTTATTCGGAACGCATTCTGAAAAATCGAACGTATTCGAACTGAAATTTACTAACGATGACTTAATCAAAATCACGCGAAAACCGAAGCTCTTTCGCTCCGCTTCATGGAATATATTTGAATATCAAAAAACAACGCACCTAATAAGCAGTTGGGTCCATAGGAACTAGTAATCGAATTGCAACATCGGCTATACCCATTGGAAAGTTTATTCGAACGATATCGATATCCGTATTATCATTGCAATGCTCGCCAAGTTTCAATTAAAAGAATTGTTTATTCAAAGCCAGTAAACACGTCGCAACGATAAAGTACCCGTTGCAATAAATACGAAACATAAAATTCCGATATATAATTTTCGGTAGACGAAAAATCATTTAACGTTGCGTTGCAACCCAATCAAACTGTTGAACGGATAATTTATATTGCGATAGGATAATTTATATCACACTTAAATCGAGTCTACGACAATTTTCTTGAATTATATGATTACTCTATCGTATTATTCAAATAATACGGATATCCGTATTATCCAAGTAACACGGACATCCGCTTTAATCGCGCGATGCGAGCACGCGCCAGCTGGAATAATATTTGTATAGGTAAAAATTTGTTTTGATTTAGTCGAACAGAGAGGATATCGGTGTTAAATATCGTGGTTTCTCGGATATTCGGATGCGTGGATACTCGCGACCCTAAAACAGGTGCACGGAACTTGGAGATTTCTTAGATCGAACTAATGTTTAGGCAGAGATGTTAGGCAGATATGAGTTCGATATTTGTTTTTTTTTCTTTTTTTTACAGATGCTCAGAAGTAGCCGAAACATTTATACATCGTTTCTGTGTCGACAACAATTGTATATCGATTTTATACGAGATATTATACTTGTCCAACTTTGGTCTTATATAGGTTCCATGTAAGTTCTGTGATCAAATTCTTTGCAAAGTGAACCAATTAAATGCGTGTGGTGTATGTATATAGTATTTGTGTGCATGATGTCTGGTGTAGGTTACACAAATCAAAATTTGGCGAGGAAAGAGACAGGTTTGGATAAAACTGTGTTAAACGATATGGAACCGTTACAGGACTGATTTATAACCTCGAGCGATCGCTGTTTTCTGATCGATCTTTTTATTCTGTCGAAGCATTAAACGTAAAATTGAAAGGACGCGCGCAGCATCGAATAACACTTTTTTCGATGCTGTTTCAAGAACCAAAACCGATCGAAGATAAATTTGCAGTCTTTGTTCCGCGTTTAATTGATTAATACAACCTCTTCCTATTATTTCGTCGAGTAATAAACTCCACTCGGATTTTTTCGCTGAACGTCGAGCGATATTGCGTTCGAAAAACATGATCGAATCAACTATTCATAGTCGTGTTTTACAACCGTTCGGTATTTTTTGCGTCACTTGATGACTTCATTAGCGTAAAAGCTTTCGTTTTTGCTGTTGGGGCGAAACGCACAAAAATTGTCGGCTTACGGAACGATCGGCTCGATTTCGAATTTTAAATATGAACGTTCTTCGCATCAAGAATTAATTCGTGGCAATTATAACTGAGAGTTTACAAACGGGTGTAACTACATTTAATCAGTTCGACCAGGTCAGTTTTAATTATATCTTTCCCGAAATACCATTGCCAAAAGGACAGAAAAATACTAGAATTCAGTGAGGGCTAGGTACATCCTCTTCCAAGTTAACTGATTGCAAAATTTAAAAAAAGTAAAGCAATAATCAGTGGAAAACGGATGAAACGATACAACTAATAATAATAATAATAACGTAAGTCAAAAGAATCTCCAGTTTTCCAAGCCTGATTCGAAAATGATCGAAAGGGGTCTCGAGTATCGTCCAAGACTCGCGAGTTTGGATCGTAACGCACGGTCTTAGAAGCGCAAGTTGCCCAAAGGTCGATGTCTGTTCGCTACCACACGCGAAGAACAATGGTATAAAATCGTCAATCTCCGGGAACGATCGCACTGATCCATAAATCGTCTATATTCACTTTGACATCGTCGCCACTTACGATTGAACAAGAGTAACAATCGTTTTGTTCGCGTTGCAATACGATTACCGTTGTTCTTCTGAATCGCGGAACCGAGGTTTAACGACGAAAGGAACTTAGATACCAGTAGAGACCTGTATTATATTACATCCCGGTGAATTGTCATTGCTAATCAAGGATAATCTAATAACAAGTATGTTACAGACTAGCGACTATTATGTAGCCTGAATTGTGGGTAGTGAATTATCGAATAAACTTGTTCTCTCGTGATAAACGCCTGTGTAAAAAAATTGTTGTTTTGTCTCTGGTCTTATCCCACCCCATTGCAGCACACGATGACCGATGATAAAATTTCGTTTCAGCAAACGTGAATTTTCACGCGTCGAAATAAAAATACTTTGGTATTTCTAGGGTGGATCGTGTACGTTCGCGATCGATATTATTGTCGAAACGTTAAAAATGAAAAAAGAATGGAGACACTTTTTGTAGAAACACCTACGGTGAGATACGAGTTAAAACCTTGTTCTTTTTTTTTTTTTAATAGTATTCGCGAAGTGCAAATTTATGCACGAAAAGCTGACCGCAGAGAGAAAATTCAGGTCGACGCTAATCAAGGTAAAAGTAATATTCATGGCAAGCAGTAACATTTATATTATTTTGCGTTAACTAGACAGGTCTCGGTTTTAATTTGAATACAGATTATTTATACGAATCGGTACAAGAAAATAATTCCCCTACGATATAATATTTTATAGAGAATCAGTCGCTGTATTCTTATACATTCTTATACGTTCTTAAAAAAAATACGCATACAACATTTAATATAATATGAAAAGTATAATAAATACGATAAATATCGTAAACTTCGAAATCGCTTTACGGCCGTTACAACAAAACGATCTTCGTTAATCTTTTCATTATCCGATACTGTTATTAATCGTATAACAGGTGGGACCAACAAATTAAGGATTTATTGGATGTGTTATGTATATCGGATCTGCAAATTAATGATTCAATCTCCACGACATCCCCGTTATGGTATATTGTGAAGGATCAGGTGTTCACTTAAGGGATCCCTTGAATCAACTCAGTGATCAAAGGCTATGGTGAACCTATCAGAGAGATTTACTGGAGTACTAACATCTAATGGCAATTGAGGGTTGAATTACACGCGGTGTACAAAGGAAGAGATTGATCGACAACGTGTACTCACCGATATATTCGTAATCAGTTTGAAACAGCGTAGGCACGGATATATCGAACTTACGATACACCGACCCAATCGCGGGGCAAAGATTATTTCTCAAAGAAGCGAAAATTAACTCGACTAATTAACTAAAGTTGTTTCATAAAACATTCGAATCTCATAGAATTTATTCAAAATTCATTCCGTCGGGTTCTTATAAAAAATAATAGACTTGATCCAACTAATGGTTTATCAAGAGAACGAAAATTCTTTTCTCGATAATGCGAGCGCGGAGCGAAAAAATTCATTCCTGAAACTAATTCTAATAACCATCGACTAGACCTGCCTTGGATCAGTCGAGACCCCGGTACTCCCAGCTACGCGTCTACGTTTGAACTGTATTTCTCAAGAGAAGAATCAGCAATCGTCCACCGAATCAAGCGGCGAGCCTCGATTCCTCATTCAATTACGGCCGAGATTTATTATTCCCGCGAATAACGTCGCCATAATAGAGACCAGATACGCTATAAGAACGCCGATCGCATCACATTTCCGCTCCGAAACCACTTTCGTCGGCTGATCCGCGCACCGAGGACGACGGATTTTTAAAACGAAGCGCACGCACCTCTGAAGAGCCGAGACGAGGTGCCATCACCGAGACGAGGAAAGAGGAAAACGAAAGAGGACGACCGCATCGAGTGAAACTTGGCTATGGTTGGGCAGGGGGTGGGGACGGGGGACCGGGGGGGGGGGGGGGGGGGGCGGGGGGGGGGGGGGTGGCAGGGCAAGCGGAAGGGGTTGTTGGCAATCAATGCTCCTCATAAGAAAAGCTCGCCCTCTCTTATGGGATCAACCCTCCTCTGGAGTACGCGGTGAGGTCTGTGTCTACAAAAAGGAGGAGAGCCATTCGAGACGGCTGGGGTGGGGGAGACCCGGACGAAAAGACGACAAGTACGAACGAGGACGGAAGACCTCCGAGACGGAGCGAGATGGGGAAAAGGAAGATACATTTCAGAGAGAGCGAAGAAACCGACGGAGAAAGGAGGAAGACGAGAGAGAAGTGGAACCCGAAGAGGGGAATGCTCGGTAGGAACGAAGATGAACAGACCCGAAGAGAGGGACGCGTGCAAGATCTTCCGCGAGAGAGAAGAACGTTGGGAAAAGGAGAAGATCCGTTCCGGAGGGAACGAGAGAACCCGATGAAACAGAGGAAGATAAGAGAGAAGAAGAGAGGGGAAAGTTTGCAAGGGGCAGAGACGGTTAGACCTAGAGCACGAGACCAGGATGGAGCAAGGAAGTTTCGCTTCGGAGAGAGCTAGAGCAACCCCTTTCGCCCCTGTTCGGTTAGAAGGACCCGGGGTGAAGTGGAGCAAACGAGCGGAGACGCAAGACACAGGGAGGAAACGAGATGGAAAAGGGAAGATACGTTTCGGATGGAGCGAGAAGCCGGAGGAAGACGGGGGAGGAGGGCACGGGCCAGAGAGGGGTAGGTTTGCGAGGGACAGAGTTAAACCGTTGGAGGGACGAGGATGGGAGTTGGCGCTGAGGGAGAGGGACGAAACGAAGGGGGTTGTTCCTGGCTCGACCAACCAGAGACAAGACGCCATTGATCGGCACGTGGCTCCGGGTTGGTTCAACGGATTCCACGAGGGTGGAGGGTGCAGCTTCTGCTTCCCTCGAATCTGAGCGTGGTGGTGGCAGCGTCGAAGGAGGTGGAGGAGGACAAGGAGAAGGTGGAGGGGGCAGAGACGCGTTCTGCACACTCCGTTACACTTACTGGTAAACCGTATTAATCAACGACATCATGGTTTATCCCCCATTCCTCCCCCACTCCTTGGCATCCATCTACCTCAACCTACTATCCTCCACCTTCGCAGACTCCATCGCGATCTATAGCGAAACGTGCACTGACATTGCCTTACAGCACCCTCTCCGACGGACACGAAGAAGACGGAGAGCTGGGAGGGGCGGGGGGGAGGGGGGGGGGGGAGGGCTGGAAGACTGATAGCAGAGAGAAACTGAGAACCGGCGTAGAGACGTGTACGGCGAGGCTATGTATGAAACGAACGGGGAGAAAAAGCGAGTGAAAGGAGGCCGTGCGAAAGAGGGATTGATTGTGAGGAACGAGAGGGATGAAAAGAGTAAAGAAAATGAAAAAGTGAAATCGGGGTACGAGGGTGTAGCGAGAAGTAGGGATAAGGGTGGCGAAGAGGTTTACAGGAGCTCGAACAAACGAAAGGGTGAGGGAAAATAAATAAATTTTACGACGTGGAGAATGTTTGTAGTGCAAAAAAAAAATAAGATAACGTAGAAGAGGAGGACCCTCGCTGAGGTGACACGATAAAGAGAATATGTTCATCGGGGGAAATGATATAAAATAGAGAGAAAGGAAGAAAAGATGGGAGATCCTCGGCTAGAGAAAGGGGGTGAAAAGGAGAGCAGAAACGAGGCGCCAAGTCACTTTGGAAGAAGAGATCGACGCTTAACGATGTCTCTCGATACCCATTACGTGGCTAGCTGGGATTCAACGATCCAGCACCGCCACCCCTATCATTGTGTATAGTCAACGAAAAATCCAATTGATCCTTCTGTCGCAACCTTAAGGGGGCTCGCGCGAATCAATATCGCCGAACCCTTTTCTTAACACTTGAAATACGATACGATTGGATAATAACGTGGAACGTCAAGAGCGATTACGCTATTATTAAAAAGGCTATTAAAGGATATCTCTCTGTTGCAAATTCTGCAAGGAAAACGAGGAAACGAAGCAAGCTCGACCGGTCCCGGCGAAGGCAATCGTAAACTTCAGCTTCAAATAGTACAACAGAAAACTTTTATGCCCCGTTTCTCGTAAAATAAGTCGTCCGCGACACGACGCAATCGTAACTACCATTACGCTCTGTGCCATCTTCAATTCGATACATTAGAACAGGGAAGAGTCTGAAACGATATTTCTGGCACACAGTCTACGTAGAAGTGTTCCAAAATTTCAAACAATGGAATGTCAAACGCGAGGAACGATCGTATTAATCCTTCCAAGTATCGCTTAACAATTAAACTTAAATTATCGTTACAACGATCGTGTTTCACCCGATGAATAAAAGAACGATTCAAGGAATGAAACGCTTGCAAAGCCCTCGTGCTAATAAATAAATTAATACGCGTTACACTGTATGCCGGGAAATTAATAAACAAGGTACATAAACTACACGTAACGATGAGAATATTAAAAAACGAAATGTGAAAGCCTGGTACTGCTCGCTAATGGAAGCGACCGTTATTTCCAATTTATGTGACTCTGTATATAGGCGGAAAAAGAAAAAGGAGGATCGAAACGTTTAGCAAATGAAAGTGGTACCGTGCCCAGCTTTGCCACCATCATTGGACCTTATATATTAATTACAAGAAGCATCGCTTACGAATAAACTACATCGTGCCTACGCTTACAACAGCGAATATTAATATTACTTCCTTAATTTGATACGAATTAGATTCCGCGGGATTCCTTCGGGAAGCATAAAACTCGTAGAAATTTAAGACCAGTTGCGTAAATTATTAGATGACGTTTCATCCGGCATCGTTGTTTCAAAAATAAGATCAACGAGTTTTCCATATACTGGTAACCGTAACCCACGTCCCAATTTCTCCCCTGTCGTGTTATTCCCCGGTTTCGACGGCGATTATTCCAGGAACGACGTTCATATTAATCACGATCCGTGGTATACGCGATGAGCTTGCGAATCAGGACGTAGTAACTGATTTTAGAGCATCGGGAGGATTCACGATCGTCGAGGTCGAGAGGTGGCACGGCACCCTGATGCCGGTAGACAGTGATTAATACGGTAGACGTCGTCTGGCGTCTTCTTCCGCGCGGTAGGGGTGGCTAGGCTCTGCGTGGGTGGGCGGGCCCACGAGAGCGTTTTCAGCTGAGCTCCTCTCGAGCGTACTCCGCGGTAAAAGGTTTTACGAAATTCATTGTCAGGCAATTTGCATGTCAAAGCCGCCGGAGAGCACGCTCTACGACCTGCCAGCTAGACGGGGTGTGTCTGTCTCTACTTCCCCATCGTTTCGGGGGATGTCGGGGGCGCCCCGCGTCTCTCTGCCCCCCCCCCCAGCTGATGGAATTAGAGGAAAAATGAGGCCATTTAGCCGCCATCGCTCCGACGACTACAATTGCTCCGCGTTTAAACGGATCGCGTCGTGTTTGTCGCGGAAATTAGAAGCTGGACACGGTGGAACCATCTAGGATCGTCATCCGTACATTTTTCAAGGGGGTTTCTCCCTAATTAATCGCGGAGAGAATAAATCTGGATCGGGAGTTTGAATTTGACGAGGTTGCAGGAACACTTTCGTTCGATTATTCGAGACGTCTCAACCGAAAGAGCCCGACCGAACATTTCCCTTTTAAATTTGTTCCCCATTGGAATCGTAGGACTCTTTCACAATAAAACCCTAATTCGCGAGAACAATAACGAGAGTTGTCTGTTTACTCGTGCCTTCTTCCGTCTTCTTTCCAATCGAAGGCCGTTTTCTCCGATCGATCGGTAATTTGTTCGCGAATCATGAATCGCAATTTTCCGTAAAGCGGTATTACAGCTGGCACAGGAGCGGCGTTGTAATCGAATCGCTTTGCGCAGGGAAACGAAGGTACTTTGCGGGGGCGGGTTGCGCGCTCGGCAAAAGAAAACAACCGATACCGCGCCCCGTGGAAAATGCAACATTTATTTTAAAGGATGCTCTTTTACCCTAACGAAATTTCGCGATAAGATTCCGCTGCGATTAAAATGCAGTTGCAACTTCAGCGATTAAACTATTACGAACTTGGATATCGCGTAAAAATGTTACGAATGTCGTGAAATCATTTTCGAAAGACCACTTCTAACTCGAGTTCGCTCGTTTTACGTGAACTGTCGTTTCATGTTCTGACGGCATTCTTGTATTTGTCGGACTACGAACGGTCCTGTACTACTTCCCGGGAGGATCGTATACGACTCACTGCTATGTAGTTCCTGGCCTGACCAAGCGCTGTCTTATTCTACTTCTTAGGTCGACCGTGCAGGGACTTGTACTGTTCTCTGGTCTGATCGCGTAGAGTCGTATAGTACTTCCCGGCCGGATCGACACCTGCTTTCTAGGCTAACCAAGTGCTGGTCCATTTTACTTCTTAGTTCGACCGTGCAGGGACTTGTACTGTTCTCTGGTCTGATCCCATAGAGTCGTACACAACTTGCCTGACCTCGTACGAGTTTATCGATCTATTCAACCATGCCTATAATAATAATAATAATAATAATAATAGCAATAATAGCAATAAGAATATACAACAATAACATTTGTTTGCTAATATTGCATATTTGTAACAGAATATCAATAGTCTGAACATTCATACACAAAATATTGGTATCGTTGAATCGGTTATTTTCTATCCCGAAAGCGTGAACGTTTCCGAAAATTCACGAGACGCGAAGCGTTTACCGTGGTACACGCAATTCGGGGGCTTGGTATCGTTTATTTTACTAAAGCGAAAGGCGAAGTTCCCACCGGACAAAGGACGAGGGCGTAGAAGGCAGCCGAAGGAACGACCGCTGGATCTCCCGGTATAACGCCATATAAAGAGTAAAGCCGCGCTGGGATGGTGGAAGAGAATTTATCGTGGTTGTCCGAAGCAGCTAAGGAGATCAGGAGCCGCAATGATTTTCAATTTTCAAATCCACTTCGCGGCTGTTCTCCTTCGTTCTTCTTCCCATCGAGATATCAGATCGATGTATCCTCTGTACAGGCTGCTCCTAAGTTCCCATACCGAAAGGTGTTCGATTACTTTTGTACATTTTTTATTTAACGCTATTCATTTTTAAACGAAGGTATATTTCTAAAGAGAACTGCGATACAAGAAAAGTATAATTTAAACGTTACGAGGCAACCTAATCGTTGCCGGGATTGAGATACAAAATTGCCAAAGGAGTAAAAATCTTGTAAAAACAATTAAAATAAACGCTCGGATAACGCGATAAATATCAATCCGATATCGATATCCCGTTTCGAACCGCGAAGAAATTTTATCCGACGCGTTCGATTCGTTTCCTCTTTTTTTTTCCGGGTAGAACGACATCACTTTTCACGGGGGATACCCTGTATACCGTTTCGAGGCAGGTGGGACGCGTAAAAACGTTCGCTTACGTGTGCGCAAACTATAACCGAGTTACGCAGTCTGCATTTTTCCATCGGCTATGCCGGCGCTGATGAAAGTGTCGGGCGCCCGTACAAAGCGGCAGTGATACGCCAAGTATAAAATGTTATTTACAGAATGAGTTATCCGGTAGGGTTTAAATCGAAACTTATGGAAGGCATTACTGCCATTTTGTTACGCGACGACGCTTTTTATCCGCTGTTGTTCTCGCGGTGTTACGACGGGCTATAGCTATCGAAAACGGTGAAATGAAATGATCGAGTGATTACACGCGACGATTGAAATTCCGTGGAAACGTTTGGCTTTTCGTGCGACGGCCGTCTCTATTTTCCTATGCTTTTTATTATTTATTGTTTATCATTAGTCCTGCGAAACTCGTGGATTCGTACACTTTTTACGTATTTCAATTATGAAATGAAACGGTAGTACGTTTGCTTTTTAATTCTCTGTGCACGTTTTCGATGGGAAATCGAGTTGAGTTTCTTTTCGAAGACTGAATTACTAGTAATTTTATTTTTCCATTAATGGGAGAAATTTAATATAATTTCTTATTTTATGTGTACTTGTTATTCGAGAAGCAAACGAACATTACGCGTTGTTTTTTAATGGAAAATTAAACGAGCTTCGTTACAGTGAAGACTATTCGAAGAGTTAATCCGACTGACAAGAATTGTCAACTGTTTTCCGATTGAAACAAAATAGCAAACTTCTGTTTACTTTTTTACACTTGGAATTTTCCATTTAAACGGAACACCCCGTGCATAAAATATTAAACGTAGTTTTACGGGTAGAAAGCCGACGATTCGCGTATCTACCGAAACTGTTAAAAAATTAATCACCCGAGAGAAAAATAAAGTTCGACAAATTTTTTCGATAAATATTGCCGACCAATTTTGTAATCTGGCTGCGTCGAACGGTCGGTCGATTCACGGGGCTCGATACCGGATTCGATGTGCAACGATAATCTCGTTTCAACTTGCAGAATGAGAAATTCAGCAATTTACGAAGAGTAAAAAGTGGCTATGAAATGGTTCCAATAGCCAATTTTGCTTTATCGCGATAAATTGACGTGTACGTCGATTGCTTTAGGGTCTTTAATAGAATGCAAACTATGTTTATCGTAACGAATCAATTTTGAAACGCATTTAATACTGTTTCGATCCCAACCTCCTCCTTACAATTTTCCTGTAACGACCGTTGCAACCTCGAGATCGCGTTCGTCGCCATCAGGAACACTCCGAGGCGATGTTTTTATAATGGAAAATGACGAAGCGTTAACGCGAGGGCTTTTTATCGCGCTTTTCCGCGTCCCGAAGCGTGTTGGCGATTGCGCGCGGCCAGGAAAACTGCGCGCGCGCGCCGGCAGGAAACCCGAAAAAAGGAACACCATCGGGGGGAGGGGATAAAAAAACATAGTCGCGCCATCGGTGCAGAATAGTTGGTCTTTTAGAGCTTACCTCCACTTCCGCAAAATTTATTAAATGATTTATTTGGTGTTTTCCCCGCTGGCGGCCGCGTACGAGCGGAGCTGGTCGAGTATCGAGCGAGTACCACGATCCCTTCCTAACTCTTCGTCCCCTTTAACCTGCACTTCGCGTACGTGTACACACGGTATACTTATACGGGGCGCTAACGGCTATAAAAAACAAATTGGACAGGCTTACAGTACTAGAAGTTAGTTAGCTTTAGTCCTGAGAGTAAGAAATGTTGACGATACCAAGTTATGGTTGCGGGTTGTGAATGCATCGCCTACTCCAAATAACACGTGCGTTAATTACGAGAATCAACTGATTCGCGCGAGCAAGGAAGCAACGAATTATTCGATATAGGAAGAAAATGTTCTATTAACCGAACGTGTCGAGCCATTTTCAAAACATCGTTTAAGAACATCGTTCGTTCTCTGGGCAGAGAAATTCTCCCAGTCCAAACGCGGGATTATTCGATAAAGAATGTCAATTACGCGGTTTTCTATTTTATAAATAAACGACGAATTAATTTCTACGCCTAATAACTCGATCGTTTGGATATGATTCGCCCTGTACATGCACCGAATATACATATATATATATACGTATATATTACATATATCCGGGGTGTCGGCTCGGAGCATCGGCAGGCGCAGCCAAGCATCCGCCAATTATTCAGCAAATGTTATAATTGGCACATTCCATTACGCGTAATGGATCGCACTTAGCGGCTGCTGGTGTGATTGGGGCTCGTGAGCCGCAGAGAGAGAGAGAGAGAAAGAGAGACGCCGAAACGACGCCGTAGCGAGAGGAACGAAGAGAGAGGGAGGCTGTGAGGGAGAAGGAGGTGAGGTCAATCTCGATAATACGAGCGTAGCGAAGGATACGACTTGATGCGTGCGAGGTGCTGGAAGATGGCGCGTACCTAATCGCCATGGGATGCTCGCTACCAATTGGGGACGTTCTCGACTTCCGGTTGACTATATAGTTAACGAATATTTCATTTCTCTTCGTCTGGGATAAAGGAAGAATAGTCTAGACCACGTAGAAGAAATTCTTCTTTTTATATTAAATACAACCTTAGACTGTTCAACACCTTTATTCTAGATTTTAAACCTGAAACATTCGCGTGATTTAATTTTATTTAATTTGCCACTTTAAGTCACTTTTTCTTCCGTTCGATTTCAAAGAAAAAGAAATTCTTCGTATACAAGGGATAAAGAATAAAAGTCAGCACGGGAATCGTTCCAAACGCGTTACTTTAGGATGAATTAAAAAATGGTAGAACAGCTGTTCCACATGGACGCAGAGAACAGATCCGTAATTTCTGGAATGATTTGTGCCCGCGCAAAGGCAGATATCTGTGTAAGAGGAATCTTCGAATAACACGCGGTTTCGTTCGATGAACGTAGATTGGATAGCACGCGGGCCCCATCATTTACCCGGAAACAGTGATGCAAGAGCCCGTGGACGCGGCTGGCTGCCGCATGCGGCCTGTGACAATTATTAGGATGGCAATTACCGCTCCCGACGTCC
This sequence comes from Hylaeus volcanicus, assembly GCF_026283585.1. Classification (NCBI taxonomy): domain Eukaryota; kingdom Metazoa; phylum Arthropoda; class Insecta; order Hymenoptera; family Colletidae; genus Hylaeus; species Hylaeus volcanicus. The sequence continues at coordinate 22,371,251 of NC_071981.1, forward strand.
ACGCAACAATGGCGCAGTCGCCAGTGGTAGTGGGAAATCTAGCCGAACGGCCGCAAAATAGACTCAGGTGTGCTCGCTGCCCGCTACTGAATTTATAATTCTGTTAGGGTCCCTCCGCAACACCCCTGTCGTTCGTGTTCCGCGCCACGTGCCACCGGCGGAGCCCTCTAAATTCAAATAGCGCCCGGATAAAACACCCGAGCATGGTTTCCGGACGATCGAAACCGCAGCCGCGTCGTTTTTATCGCATTAACTCGATTGGAATGAATGAGCAAAAATGAAATAGCGCAATGACGCGGACAGAGGAGGGCGCCAGGGAGCAGTTGCGCCCCTTTCGAACGTGCATTTATTTATACAAGCAGAAGAATTGTTTAATATCTCGTCAAGGAGCGTTCTAATTTCGATCGTATCAGGCAGAGTTTATGTCATCGTTATCCTGGTTTTGTAATTGTTTAGGAAACGCGAGCCCTCAAAGTACTCGAGCAGCTTCGACAAATTTATTTATTGGATGAATGGAACAGTACATTAATATCTCGACGAGAAGGTTCTAATTTCGATGATATCGGAATATATCGTAGACCATAGGAAATCAGGCAGAGTTTATGTCATCGTTTTCCTGGTTTTGCAATTGTGTATAAATTACATCCTCTCGAAGTACGTATACAAACCACTTTAGCAAATGAATTTATAACTACGAAACAATTCGAGATCAAAATAATGAAAATGTTCGGCACGTACGGTATCTCGCAACTACCGAAAACGAAGCGAGGAAACTTGGATTCTCGTCGATCCGAATCTAGTTAATCGGTCAGTTTTCACTTTATTCGAGCATTGCAATTACCGAAAGTTCCGTTTCTGTGTCATAACGCTGACGCACAACGCTGACCGCAATGCGTTAATCGTTCCCTCGTTTCCCAAAGTATACCGAACCTCTCTTCGAGCACTGCTCCCATTTATTGTTCCTCCTTTCTCGAATTACCGCATCCAACGCCGAAATTATGGCATCAACGGTTAATCGAAAAGACAGAAAATTAATATAACTAATTTGACAGCGGTATATAATAAAATTTCACGTTTCCTAGCGATTCGCAAATAATTGGATTTCATTAGTGCTTAATTTTAAGTAATTTTACGTTAATATTGATCATCCAATTGCGATTAATTTACTCGTGCTAAATGGTATACTGGTCGATTATGTTTAATCGATGGTATAATTTTATTTACTTTGATATACAAGTTATCGAAGTAGCACCGAACTGATTTACGAACGTTTATTTGGTTACCTGTAACAATCTTTCCAAATATGGGAATCAATACGTCCTTCGCTGTCGGCGCACCACGGACACGACAGATTATCGCGCAACAGGGAATGCTTCGAGAACACCCCCAAGTATCGATGACACTTTAACAGCCCCTGCTAGTTTGTCGCGTTCATTGAATGCTCACTGACACGTGCCACTCCATCATTACGACCTACTCCTACATCGAAATCAAAGAAACCTACGTATACCCGGATCAAATTAGCATTATTTGCAAAATTAAATGTAAATGTAAATCTATTCTAAATTTTGGAGTTTCTTCTACTACTTCCGACCGTAGATAACTTCATCAACGATACGCATTTACGATAGAATTGTAGGATGAGGTGTCAACTGCATCGAAAATGAAGAGAGGACGTAGTAAATTGCAGATTTTTCTGCACCCTTTTCTACCACACCTCTACTCGTACACCGCTTTACACCTCCAGTATCGATAAAATGATCAAATAATCATCCACGGTCCCTTTGGTATCGCAATCTTTTCTTGTCGATGCGTCGCTGAATCGTCCTGTAGAATCGAGTAGGGACGCGAACATGGGAGCGAAAGGAGGGGGAAAGGATGAAGAGGCACGATAGACACTACAGTAGACAGTAGACTACAGATACCGGAAGGCAAGAGCCGAGGTTGGGTTGAGGGCGCCATTACGTCCGGCCACCCTTCGGTCCTCCACTTACCCCTAACGATGTTCCGGGCAAATAAAAGTTGATTTCTCTTCCCTCTCGCTTCTCTTCGCGTACCTCCACCACGTAGCTCTTTTACCACCCCGCCTACGGTTCTTGGCCGTCTCTGAATTCCTCTGTGTGTCTCCTCCCTCCATTTCACCGCTTTATCTCTTTAGGTGCTTTCCGCCTCATCAGCCAGCGCAGGCCATTCCTCGACGCTCCTGCCTACGTGGACTCGTGCCAGTCGATAACGAAAATCTTTGTTTCCTAACCCCCTCGATCGTCGAACGTTAATTGGCGGATGCTGGGGAACGGGCACCGGATACAGTCCGTGAGTCAAAGCTCCTTCGAAAACGCGATACTCTTGAGTTTATTTCCTCGCAACGCGACCAACTTGTATTTTATTCGTAGATAATTCTAGCTCGAAGATTAGAAAAATGTCACAGAAAATTCTTGGCCGATCCTAGATCGAATCACTTTAATCTTCAGCCGTTGGTAATAAATTTCACGAAGGATATTAACAACGACTCGATAACGCGTCGTAATTAAATTCGTTGAAACCGAATTAACGTAATTCCATTTGAAAACGTGTATTGCATCGCATATTAATCGCGCAATTAATGTAAATCTCCCCGAGGATTATCGATGAACTCGAACGGCTGGGTTCGTTGCTACGATGAAAATTCGGGAATAATAAATGAACGATGCGTTACCGCGAGCAAGAAGACAATGGGTTTCATTGAGCAGTTCGGGGCCCAGAAAAGCTAATTCCAGAATGACTACGCGATAAATTCGACCCTGACTACGCGGCCAGTGGATATTACCATCACAATGGCAGACGTCGAGTGGTACGAAAAAGAAGAGGGCTGGGCGGGGACGTTGAGATTGCGACGTCCGGCGTCCCGACGCTCCCGAATGCTGCCATACACTTCCCCCTTCCTTCTGCGACGCCCACCCGATTACGCGCCCCTAGATTTTCTGGACTCGACTGTCTACGAAAGCTGGGTCGAACTTTATACGGTCACGTGCCGTTTGCAACGCGACGGCATTCTGTTCGTAGAATTATTCAAATTTTAACGTCGCATTTGTCGTGTAACGCATCTTCGTCTCCCCGCACCCTTTCCTCGACGAACAAACCGTTTTATTAGCAAAGCTATTAATCACGATGGCGTGGGTCGCGCATGGCTCACGGAAAGTAACCAAAACCGAGCACTCGAACGAACCCCTACGCTGAATACGTGGCTCCCCCGCGATTTGGGGAGTCCCCAAACGTAATCAGTACAAAATTTGTTAAAAACACTCGATTCCGTCTGCCAAGCATCCCCTAAACATCGCTCCTCCGTCTTTGCGTACGACAAAGGGCCTGGAAGTGTCGCGAGCTTCTGTTAATTTATCACGACGGAAGTCGAGGGTTGGAGCTACTCGTCGTAACGTCTCCCCCATCCCTCCACCATCGTTTTCTTGCAACGAGCGCCGTCTTCCCTCTTCCTTCCTCCGCGCTTCCGGCTGATGGAAGCGTTCTATTTTATATACAAAGGACCTAATAGTGGTAAACGTTCGAGGGCCCTCGGTAACGTTGCCATCGCTATTAAAGCGTGTACACGCGCGGGATGGGAGGCACGTGGCCACCAGGAGGAAAGAATGGACCGTAAAGATCGAATGTTTCCGATAGGCGACCGAGGGGTAAACGACTATCGCGCGTTTCACGCCCGCGAAATTTAACGGGGAAAAATGGGAAATCACACGAACGCCGAGAACGCGTTTCTCGTTCCGTGAAATTGTCTTTCGAATTGGTCGTATCAATGTGGACTTTATCGCGTCGCGTAATTTATACAGAAGTCAGGTTTCGTTGGAACTAAATATTTTTTTAAATTATTTTACGGTCAGACATCGACAGAGTAGAACGGGTGATCTTTTTCGAATGGCGTGACATTTAAATCGAAAGTAATAACGATAAATAACGAAACTAGATCTAACGGCGAGCTTGAAAATATAGAATAACAACGCGAGTCGTAAATTATTCAAACGTTATCGCCACATCTACCTAATCCCGCAAGAGTCAACGTTTACCAAGCCCAGAGAAAGCAAATTCCCCAAGAACGAGAGTTCTGAAGAAAAAAAAAAAAAGACCAGAGGCTTTCGCGTTCCTGCAAAAGCAAAATCAAATCGAGGCGAAAACTCGTTTCTCGACCCTTACATATTTGAAAAAGAGAAGAGGAAGGATCGGATTACATACATACGGATTTCCATCCAGTAGGAAGGAAACGATTACATACTCGTCGAGCAAGGTGAAAATTCAGACCGCCAGATTTCAATGGACAAATTTCACGGTGATGTAACTCCGTCAGGAGTCGCGACGACGCGGTTAAGGGATGATAAAACTGCGTTAAGGTGAAAACAGAAGGGCTCGTAAACAAGTTTTGCAACTGCAAAGTTCGGTGTTGTTGGTTAACGTTGGTATTTGTTTGAAAAGTTGGAATAAGAATTAATTTTTTATTATACGATGTATGTATAATAACAGGTCTTGAATATTAAGTCGACAGTTTTCGAAGAAGAAATTGTCGAATACAGCTTTGAGTTTCACGTGTCCAAAGTGGACAAGAGACTTCGCTCCTTGAAGATTTTTAACCAACTCAGACCCACGATTATTATCAATTTCTCCAATGACTTCGCAACGAATTAAACGACTCCTCGTCGCGTTCGAAATCTACCTGGTAACCCTCTTTTCAACGAAATTACTCGTTTAACCTGCGATGTCAGCGTCGCAGGTTGGACTTGGTAACCGATTACGTATCGAGGAAGGTGTAGAAGCGTGCACGCCGCGAGATTTGAATAGAGCTCGTATGCCACACGAGAAGACACCCCCGGTTGCGATGTAACCTCGTCAGGGCCCGGTAGCGGTGCGGTTAGGTAATAATAAAGCTGCGTTAGGGTGGAAAAGGAAAGGGTCTGTATGGACGGACTCTTACCGCGACGCTGAGGAGCCCTCGGACGAAGGGCGAGGCGGGGTCGAGGCGGCACGGGGGAGATCGGTACGGAGCGAGAAAGCCCGGAGGTCGGGCTATCATAATATAGATTAGCTCATATGGCTCTCCCTTGTGTTAGCTCGGATCTGGCTCATAGCCTCGAGTGCTCAGGGATTCACTATTCATACACGCGACAATTAGATAGGCATTACTCTGTACACGTGTGTGCGGGGCTACCTCCGCGCGGTCCACACCCTCGCCCCACCGTACGTGTATCTGCAGGGGTGGCACGGAACGGAGTTGGCTGAAACCAAGGACTAGGTGGGGCGGCTTGAGTCAACCCCTAAGCCAGTGTAAACACGTTTTAATAGAGATTCGCTCGAGCGGTTATAATAGCTTTGCGGTTGTAGCGGCCCGTCCGCCTTTCGCGAAAACCCCCTCGACGCCCTCTGCCCGTCCTTATCACCGACGTCTGTTCTCGGCTTCGTGCTCCTCGTGGGCCCCCGCGATCGTTAAGCCGAGACAAAAATTTGATCAGTTTTACGCGCTACCGCGACGAGTGGCCGTCTACCGTCGCGTTTCCTTCTGGCGGGGTACAGCGAGGGTCGTTTCAAACAGGATTGTAAATATCGTCTCGTTTCGAAAAGAAAATAATCTCCTTTATTCTTTATATCGCTCGACGTTACCGTTATCGAGAACCCTATCGTTCGACGCGACAAAGAACTCAGCCACATCGGGTCCTCTGACAGGATTTGAACGTAAGCGGGGCATGAGAAAATCTCGAATGCCGGTTAGTTACCGCAAACTTTATCGACTTACGGTGAAGTTTTCGCCGTGGTACGGCAACATAAAAGTGAGGCATCAACGTGCAAGGAACTTTAATAAAACCGAGCTTCCTCGCCCTCAGCCTTTACCCTCTCGCGCACACGTCTACACACACACACACACACATTCCGCATCTCACTTTGACACAAAAAGGATGAGTTTCGCGATATCACAGTGCAATTATCTCCGAGGAAATGAGCTTTGCATAGGGCGGCCAGGAGCGTGTGCAATACCGGCGAACTTGTATATGAAAGAGGTCGCGCAAGGTAAAGGCTCGTATTTATACGTTCCACGAGGTAAAACGACGTCTTAGGGCCGTTCAAGCATTTATGGTGCACGTTCCAGTTTTGAAAAGGACGCGGGAATGCGCTCGACTGAATCGCTCGGGCTCTGGCCATGATTTTAAAATCCCCGGGAAATTAGTTGACAGACGAGCGAGCTGAAGAAAAAACCCCTGGCGAAAAATCTCTTCGTTAGATTTAATAGGGACGCGACCTTCGTGCACATACCTCTTGATGGACGATGAATTTTTCACGGTATTCGCGTGGCGCCTTCGAGACGACGATGATTAACCGTCCAACGCCGGACCCGGGTCAATTTTAACCCGTACCGCTTCACCTCGAAATTGGAATACATCGGTGGCCTTTACTGCTCGAACCGAAATAGAAAACGGAACAGGGGAATCGTTTCTTTCGAGACATTTGGTAATATCGTTTTCACGATGAAATTTTTACGTTACGTTCGTTTTACACGGATTTGTCATTTTCGAGCGACAGGAAGATCGACGAAACGCGGTTAAAGTTGCGAGTAAAAATAGCGAGCAGTAGCCAGACAGATTAGACAAAGGCCGATCGCACACGAGCCCAATCGATCGGTTCCAAACCACTCTGAAACTACACAAGTTGCATGTGACCGTGGATCTAGGTGAAACAAAGATAGTGGAGTAGGTAAAACAAAGAGCGCAAACGGATTGCAACGCTAATTTCAAATCGGTTGCGCCGTGTGCGATCCGCCAAACGTCTTTAATTCTAAATGCACTCGGACAAAGTATTGGCTGATTGCATAAGTTAGTGCCCGATTATCATAGACGTTGCTATGACAACTCCATTGTTTTTGTTTCATTTGGTTTACCCACTGAATAGGTTATAGTATCACGTGCAAAATTAGATTGTAGAAAAGAATGGCTACATAGTTGATTAATAAAATCATATTTTTTGAAATTTATCACATCGAACTTCATATCTAAATCGGCCACGAACTTACGCAATCATCCAATATCGAACTTTCGTATCCTAAATTTGTATCGTACATCTAAATATGATTCATTTTCTGGTTGACTCGTGTCTAAACGGTGATTTTTTTAATTAACGTTGACTCTCTTCTAGGTAACGCCACCGAATAGCGTTCGCTCGATCTCCAAGGAATGGTAGAAACAACCAGTACCAGCTTCCTCGTCCGTATCACCAAAAATACGAAATCAAGACGTCATTCGGATTCCGTGGAATCGCGCGTTAATCTACGCACAGGAATGGCCGACCGACTCTCAAGTTTTCCCAGCGAGTGGAAGCCAGGTTCCCCGGCGAAGGAGGAAGGAAGGGGTCCTCGGAGAGGGGTGTTCCGTAAGCTGAATAATTCAGTCTCTCATTAGGGCGACAAAAGCACCCTGATGGATAGCTGCTTGGCTCCGTTGGTTGTCGTTTGTATGGGGACCACACGCACACATTTCGCGTTCCCTGCGCTACCTGGCCGTGTACGTACGCCACGAAGGCTCTTACTCTGGCTTGGAATACATATAGGCGCGCAAACATCCAGCAGATCCGTTCACGGCGACCCCGAGTTCTTCCGACTCGCCGAGTTTCTGCGTTCCCCGCTCTCACCGCCACTTCCAACCGCCTTCCACCGTTGCACTTCTACTTCCGTCCTTATCGAAACCTGTTTTTTCTCTCATTTTTTTTTTCTGCGCATGATAATATTCCTCGATATCAGCATTGCGATGTCACCGCAACGTCTCCGCGATATTTGCAATATTCTACGATATCCCTCATCGCGACAGCTTAGAGTGGTTAGACCTCACCGAACCGAAGAGAGAAATCTCAGACTTCTCTCTCACCATTCGACCGATAATCGCTCGCCTAATCGCGCCCCGATCGTTTCGAATCAAACGATTCCTCTTCCCACCCTCGTCGATTACGATCGACTCGAAACTCCTCGTCCTGTCGCACAGTTTCCCTCTCTCGTTACCACCTATTATTACAGAGACTCGTTTCCCGGGATTGTAAATATCTTTCCACCGTCCTATTTATCTCCCCCCTCCCCTTCCCCCTTCGTCCCACGTCAGCTCGAGCCTCTTTTGTTTTATTTCGAATGTTCTTTCATTTCTTAAAAGGTTCTCCGACGATAATTAGCACAATGCGCGGCGGCATTAATTATTACCCGTGCTAATTACCCGAGGATAAATCGCCCGGCAAAGGGTAGCCCCCGGCGGGTGGCGTCGGATTCGTGGGTCGCGCAGGGGCGGTGGTCCGAGAGGGGTGCCGTTCTCGGAGTGGCCAGGACGGGGGCGGCCCATTACCGTTATTGCTGCAACAAACCTTCCAACAACAGCGATAAATACGAGCGAGAGGCTGGCGTTACAAATGTCTCTCTGAGTTATGATTATTTAGCGCGACTGCTGCCGGGGCGGGATCGTTCGTTGCGGCTTGGGAAACTGGCGCCCGTTTGCGTCGGGATGTTTATGCGTCCCGCAGCTTTTGTCGCTGAACGGCTGCGACAAAACACCCCGTTCCGCTGCTCTTTGCCCGGACAGCTTGCGACGTCTGTTGGCGTCTTTGCCACTTTCGAGAACGTCTTACGGGTTAATAAAGGAGCCCTACGGACGAGCAGAAGTTAAGGGAGGGATTCTGCGAGGTGGGGGGACGGTGCCCTTCTTTTCTCAAAATCTACGAGAGATCCCCCGTGGAAGTCGAGGCCTGAGGGAGTCCTAGAAATACCATATGTAAGTCCCTGATACATCCCTGTGGTAATCGTGAAAAACCTTCCAGTGGAAGGAAGGAGCAAATGGGTCTACGAGACTCGAATCGGGACTACGAAACTCGTATTCTCGAAGAAGCTACTTCTCTTGATGAGATAACAGTAAATCAGTACCAGACATAATAGATAAGTTATCAAAAGTGATCAGTAAATAAATAAACAAATAACATTGAATTTCGTTTCTATGCGTTTAAATTTTCTTGGATTTATTAACGAGTGCTGTGATACGGTCCGATAACAGAGCAAGGATACTATCTGCCATCTAGTGGTCAATAGGTAGAACGAAACTCGGACTGAATGCAGAAATTTGTCAATATATATACACGCAATTTTACATCATGCCAGGCATATTATTTATTAATAAGACTTTTAACGTTCATTTGATGGACAGAAACTGGTCCAAAATTCATTATTTAATAAAGACAAAGACATAATTGTTCGTGTAAATAAGTCTTGGAATCAGTTTATTTGAAGCAATTGACAAAAGTAGAGATCAAAGGATATTTATGCTGCTAAATTATAACATCAAAATGCTTGGAGTATACCCAGAAAATCATTGTTAAACATAATAGAACAAAATTGATTAAATTTATTATTTTTCGACGTCAGCGCCTCAATCGTGAAAACGTCCAAGTTTGTCGTGAAATAGTTCTTACTCCTCGGGCTAGATGGCACCATTTATACGATAATTACCGACATGATGGTAATGTACCGACTGTGTCGGTAAAATCTGTGATAATGGCGCCATCTAGCAGTGAAAACAGGAATTATTGAGGACAAACTTGAGCATTTTCCCGATAGAGGCGCTGCCAAACTCCGAAAATTAGTTCATACAGTTATCACTAGTAGTAAGTTCATATATTCTATACTATAAGATTGTATATCACTTGATCAGGGCATATGGACCTGAATTGGTTCGAAGCCTTTAATAAACAGAACAGAACAGAACAGAACAGACAATTAGTTCAGCATTTTAACCGCTAGATGGCAGCAGAAAAACACGCGAAATTCAAATCCATAATTCAAAATTCGATGTTATTTGTTTATTTATTTCTTGATATCGTCTCGTAACCTGCCTATCGCGTCTGACATATATTCAATGTAATACAAAAGTTTATTAAAAATACTTAAATACTGTATACTGATTATAAATGCTACGTATTATTGTTATAAATTTTTAATGTTAAATGAGGTTTGTGTACATTTTACAATAAAACTAGATCTCCAATTCGTATATAATTTCCCTTCATTCCCTGACATATTTCTTATTAAAACCGAAAAGGTGGCACGGTTGCGCCTACGGACAGGCAACCGGTCCGACAGATCTCTCAGTACAGGGTGCCTAATTCAAGGGGCTAATTTTCGGTACATTTCGGAATTCTGGCCAATTTTGCATTTTGGCAAAGTCAATAATGTTGCAAATGTCTCCTCTCCAAACTTCAACAATGTTGAAAAGTCAACAATGTTACAAATCGCTCCTCTCCAAAATTCAACAATGTTGAAAAGTCAACAATGTTGCAAATCGCTCCTCTCCAAACTTCAACAATGTTGAAAGTCAACAATGTTGCAAATCGCTCCTCTCCAAAATTCAACATTGTTGACTTTTCAACATTGCAAATCGATCCTCTCAAAATTGTGATGGGAAATATCGGATTTTTACTCCTGGTATCAGGAGAACATGATATTCGAAGAGGTGGCATAACTTTCATTTATAGCTCGAAACTTACCTTCTTTTGTATTAAGATATGTATAACTTGATGAACGCGGAGGTAACATAATTTTTAATTCTTGCTTGAAACTTACCTTCTTTTGTATTAAGATAACTTGATGAACGCGGAGGTAACATAATTTTTAATTCTTGCTTGAAACTTACCTTTTGTATCCGGAGAACATGATACTTGAAGAGGTGGCATAACTTTGAATTTTAGCTTGAAACTTACCTTTTGTGTCAGGTTCCATGAGCGAGGAGTTGGCCAGGGAAAGTAGAGAAATTAAAGGAAAATGTGGCACGAAATGGTGGAAAATTAATGAGAAATGTGCCAGGAATGGAAGGGAAATTAAAGGGAAATGTAAGGTAGTGTTAGGAGTTGTTAGGAAATATTAGGAGATTTCAGAAGATTGCAGAAGATGTCAGAAGACGCAGACGATGGAAGGATATGGCAGGAGATGCTAGGAGATGTTAGGAGATATTAGAGGTTGTGTGGAGGGGTTTGGCCATAGACTATACACTCTATACAAATGTCTAGCAGTCCCATGAATTCGCAATGGCAACGTAATATGGCGGATATACCTTCACTCCGGTTTCAACTATGCGCAGTCCCTATATTTCTATGTCCGTGGTGGTGCCGAACCTGGTGACTGTCACGTGGAGTACAAGAGTTAATGTTTTTTAGAATACACCACAGTTTAAACCTCCTTCCCATATTTGAATTGTACAAACATAATCGGCAAAAATAATTATGCGAGCTTGAATATCGGTGGATCCCCCTACAAGGAACATATGTAACAAAGTGCACTGCATATTCTTGCACGTGGTTATCAAGTTTTCTACATGCTCGGAAAAACACTACTAAATTCAAACGCAATCTTTACGATCCCGTTTGAATAAGACTTAGGTCACAGAAATAAACAAAAGAACATACAAAACCGTTGAGGCTTAGAAGGTACTGCATTACGTGGATGGTATCGATTATACGTAATTTGAAACTTATAAATAATAGAAGATGGAAATCCAGAAAGCATATTATTCATTACAAAAAAGGATGGCTTCTGCATTGACAGATGAAGATCACTTTATCGAATTCCAAAGACTACATACAGATGAAGAACGTGTAAAATTTACTCTTGATCTTATGTTAAAATACAATGTACTTCCTAATGTGTGTCCTGCTACAAAAAACGCAAATGAATCTGAGAAATTAAGGACATTAGGTAACAACATATTTGTTTCCAAATCATTGACAAATACATCTTACGAACAAGCTTTGGAACTTTACACCAAAAGTATAGCTTACGCTCCTTATCCATCCGAACAACTTACTTTGGCATATGCCAACAGATCTGCTGCCTTGTTTAAATTAAAGAAATACGAAGAATGCATTCGCGACATAGATAGAGCATTGGCATTAAATTACCCAGATTATTTGAAAGCTAAGATTTACATAAGAAAAATCGAGTGTTTGGAGGCTCTAGAGCATCCTAATGCAGACAATGGTATCAAAGAAGCACAGCAATGGTTAGATAAAATGCCTTTAAATTGCGATTACTGTAAGAAATTAAAGGAGACGCTTATTTCTAAAGACAAAATGCCAAAATTGTGTAGCTCTAAAAGACAAACAGATGCGAAACGTAAGACAAAATATACTTTTCCTGAAATAAAGACTCCCAACACTGAAATACCTTGTGCTTCGGATGCAATAAGTATAAAGTACAACAAACAATATGGTAGACATCTTGTGGCTACACGCAAAATAGATCCTGGTGAAGTAATTGCCATAGAAAAAGCATACTCTACACTCTATAGTCTTGATAATATGTACACACATTGTTCCTACTGTTTAATACCATGTTGGTCCAATATACCTTGTAACTACTGTCCTTACAGTATGTATTGCTCAGAAGAATGTAAGACTTTGGATTGGGAGAAATATCATGACATGGAATGCTCTGTAATTCCTTTTATGTTTAAGCTGGATTTTAGTACAACGGAATTATTTAGCGTAAGAATCGCTGTACAGGCTGTAAAAGAAAGTCCGAGTATACGAGAATTAAGACAAGAATTGAGAGAAGTTGACACTTGTAATGGTAATTAACTATGTATGTATAGTTATATATACATAGAAAACGAGTCATTTTAATTGTATATTCTTTCAGATCCTCGTACAAAGGGTTTCTCTAAGAAGGGTACTTTTGAGAATGATAAATACAGAAGTTTATATAGTCTCGAGACAAATAGCGAAAAATATTCGACCGACTATATGTTTAGCAGATGTCTTGGTACTAGTTTCATTTTATACTATTTGGCGACGCATTCTAACTTATTTGGAAGTCCATTGAAGAAAGATATGTCCGCATTAGTACAAAATACCGACGTGACGTTCATCGGCGGTCTTATATTGAAGCACCAGTTGATGCTTTCCTGTAATGCTCACGACGTATGTAATCGCAAAAGATGTAATTATACAAAGATATTAATAATTATTTCGTCTCGTTGCTTTGCATACTTAACAATTATATTCGTTAACAGATCACAGGATACCGTGAAGTGGAACCATTTTCACATGGTTCTGCAATTATTTCGTTCTATAGTTTGATTAATCACTCCTGTAATCCAAATGTATTCAAACAATTGAGGTCTGGACACATGATTATGTATGCCATATGCCCCATTGAGAAAGATGAACAGGTACGCGAACGAATATTCGTAGAAGTTACATTAGCATAATGTTAACGACAAAATTTATTTTCTTTAAGATATTCGATTGTTACGATCAGTTCTATGCGGATATTCCAAAAACTGAGAGACAGGAATGTCTCTTGGAGAACTACCTGTTTACGTGCAATTGCTTGCCATGCCGAGAAGATTGGCCATTATTCGACGATATGAAACCGAGCACTGTAAGTTATTTAATACCTAAATACGTATCCAAACGTAACAGCATACATATTTTTGCTATATTTGACCATAGAATTTGAACGAGGCAGTGAAACGTGAATTCGCTAAAGTTGAAGAAAGATGGCGACTTCTCATGGCTTCTGATTCTAAAGATGATGTTTTGAATGAATTGAATGTCTTAGATGATGCAATAAAAATGATCAAAATTTTACACTATCAGGCACCAAGACCCAGCAGAGAAATGTGTATTATGGTTGAAGCTTTAAAATGGTGTCTTCTCTTTGAAAAGGACTAATTTTTTAAATTATTAAAAACGTGTTTCGTGTAATTATATGTTGCTCATTTTATAACTAAATAAACGTATCCTTTTATATTTTTATATTAGTTGTTCTATGTTTATCCGCATTTTGTGTGTTTACCGACTTTGGTGAAATCTTATATTATAGTTGTACATAAAATATTATTGCATACAACATACCGTAGGTTTTAGATAAGGTTTCATTAAATGTCCAGTCTAATCTTTGCTACGGGATGCCAAACATTTATCAAGAGAAGAATGTAATCTATAGAAGGTCAGTCGGTAGGAAAATCAGTGAAGTTACCTCTGGACAAAGGTTGTATCTAACGATAAGAACGCATTGCGTCTCGCAAATTTCCTTGACGCGCTTTATTTGTCTGAGTTAGCGGACAGGGGAACAGCGGAGATTCCTGGACAGCGATCAGTGTATATCTTGTCTTCCGTGAACAATGCGTACTGCGTGTCTGATTTGAACTCCGTTTAGAAATTGAATTCCACGTGCAATATCAAGGAATATATTTCACGTTTGACGCATTTGATGTTTTACAAGTGATTCGTGGTATCGTACAGTTTGCAAGTGCGTAAGAATGAATTTCCGATTTTAACTTTGGAAGGTAAGTCATTGCAGTTTTTATTTTGTAAATACAGTAGTATTAAGGTTTCATATATATATATATAAACATATTTACAAATTGTAAACAGTAAGAGTTTTAAATCTTGAAAACCCGAAGATCGCAATTTATAAGAAATCTAAAAATAAATGAACGTGAATCACGTTGATCATTGACACAGCTGTGCCGCCGAACCTTGTACCCTTACAAGGTCGTCGATAAATGTACTCTTTACGTTTGTTTTCTACTACGAATTGTCGCGTCAACCTCGCGTTATAGAGAGGCAAACTAAAGAGGCTAAACTTGTTCCACGAGGGTCCAAAGAATTTCGAGTGTTTGCTATAGCAATTCTGCGCAATCATCGTAAAACGCAAGTGCTTTGACCGCTCCTGAACTTTGCGGACAACTATAATTTCAAGACTTCTAGAATATTTTGTAGAAAACTGAATACCTTACGAATGCGATAGTATTTCAAAGATGTATACTTTGTTAATATGTCTACTATAATATGTTTACTTATATGAATCGCTATATTTGTAAACGCTAAACGTTGCTTATCGCCGTTTATATAGCTTTTCGAACAAACTAGCGATACGGGACTTAATCGTGGGACCTACTTATACTAAAACTGTACAATGGTATCGTAACAGTAATAATGGTAGAGATAGAGAACAAGTTTTTAAAACAAAAAATTACACAGGCACATTGTATCTGAAATGTACGTATTTGTTCCTCTTGACGAAGAAAACAGTAAATTCTTCGGGTTCGCAACAAAGAATTTGTAAGGGGAGGTGCGATAGCATGCTTTAGTTAGTATGCCGCAATTTATTTAAAACCCACTGAAACAAGCACGAAACTCAAATAACTGGGGCACTTTTTCCTTTTCACTTTGAAATAGGAATTAGTCCGTGAAACGGCAAAAGAAACTTAGACATACTATATCGAGTATAATACTATGTTAGTATCCATATAAAACATCGGGTCACTTTCAGGGTGTTATCCGGGAAGGTGTCACTTGGAATAACACTCCAATCGGGAACAATTCACCACACCTCTTCCATCATCGAGGAGACGACCGCGAAGAACGACAGAATCAGACACCGTGGAAAGCACATCTCGTTTCGGAACGTATAACGACAGAAAACCAGACACCGTCGTCCCCACGCGACGATCCTTCTCCGGCCCCTCCAAGGACCAGTCTGGACAGTGGGGGTAGGTACATCGTCCTCGTGGTTAGCGATGGGATCAAGTGTAATATCAATACCTCGCGATCAGTAGCAAACTATGTTAAGTAAACAAACTGAACTGATCTTCACTTTTGTATACTTTTTTTCAGCTTACAGGGATAGGGAGTTTTAGCGGGTAAGTACTGCACCACTCCATAGTAGATACGGGGAATCCCACGAGATCTTGGTAAAACAACCTCGGACCTTTCAAAGAAGGAGAAGGTTCAAAGAAGGCTGGGGATTGCGTGGGATTTCCCGCACCGCTTACAAGGCGGTAAAGGACCTACCTACCCTACCCGCTAAAACTCCCGTGGTGTTCTACTATACATATACGTACTAAAGGGAGATTCTGGGAACGTCGACAACGCAACTTCCAGTGCTGGACGCAACTGACTCCAAGCTTTTCCACCAAGTACGAAGGAATGCTAGTCGATCAGAATTGAAAGCTACTTGTAGGGCGCTTAATCCCATCGCTACTGGTAGTATCACGAGCGTTGGAGGGAGAAGCACCAAGGAGGAGTGGAAGAAGGCAGAGATGGTTGCGGGACCTGATAACGTAGGCCTGCCCCGACTAATTACTCGTATTTACTCGCAGAAGGAGAAGAAGACGGCACGGAGCGACGTAGAGCACGAAGAGTCCCGGGGTAGTAGGCACGAGGAAGGTTGTCCGAGAGGAACGAGCAAAAGATGGCCTGTCCAGAAAAGCCGGTCACGGCGCTCACCGTCTCCCTCGTCTACCTTCTGGCACTCTTCGGTGAGTTACCAGGCTGTGTTGGCCCCCCTGCTTTCTCTTCCTAGCCTCATCGAGCCCTCTGGCCTATCCTGCGCAATGCTCATCCCCGCTACGTTCAAATCCGCCACCAAACTCATTCATCAAATTCATTTTGCAGCGGTACACGAGGTGTTTATTTACGTTTTCGTTATTTACGACACGATTCTATTCGACGTCTCGTAAACTGATTAAACAATTGTCCCCATACATAGTCGCTTGTACTCGCTATCTTCGAAAGAAAACAATTACTTTTTCCTTTTTTGAATCGTTGAGAGCCGTTTTTAATTGAGATTCAATTTTCTTTTTGCAGGTTCCTACTGTCAAATGGCACCAGGTAAATATTTTATTTTATTTAAATTCGTAAGAAATTACGATGACGCAAGGTATTTTCTGAATAGAAACTTCGAATTGAAAGTTTCGATTAAAAACAAGTAGAACGCTTGTTTATAGTATAAACAAGACACTACACAATTTTGGATCTAATAAAATAGGAAAGACTCCAAGCCTGTTTGACTAGATACTCGATCCTAGGCTACCTGCGGACCCTAGGTATTTATAATACGACTTCATTCCATTCAGCGTTGGTATTCTCACTGGAAACTGAGAATTCAACCTAAAATCACTGTTATTCGCAGGCGGAATACTTGGGTTGGAAGGATGTAATCATTTACATCTCAAAACAAGCAACAGGAATGTAGAACCTCGTGCTTAAACATTCCGTAGACATTGTTGAATAAAATAAACATCGCAAGATGAATTTTCTAAACAAAACCTTATATTACGGTTTACCTATACCGTTAAACCAAGGA
This sequence comes from Hylaeus volcanicus, assembly GCF_026283585.1. Classification (NCBI taxonomy): domain Eukaryota; kingdom Metazoa; phylum Arthropoda; class Insecta; order Hymenoptera; family Colletidae; genus Hylaeus; species Hylaeus volcanicus. Next base: position 22,388,385 of record NC_071981.1, read on the forward strand.
AAACGCGTAAGGATAACATACTAATCACCGATACGTATAAACCGCACTGTCCTCTCGTAACAACCGTTTAATTTATTATTTATATTTAGTACCGGAACACTAAAATTAATTATTGTAGATAATATTGACACACTTTTCCACTTTTCGATGTCCCTATTATCAGTATATAATAATTTAGTATAATTCGGAGCTCGTTAAAATTATTTTATATAATAAAGTCTAAGACTGGACTCTCTAAAACTAGGAACTTTATGCATACATCCGTTACTTTTTTCTACTTCTTATCGCGAACGAACAATTTTGTAAATACCCTACTCATTGGTTCGGCGATAACTTACGTTTAATTGAAACAGAAGCGGTACCATTTCTGTGTCTGTGTCGTGTAGCAGGGACTCCGTGAATTAACGGTGTCGTTAGATTGTGTAGGTGTGCGTGAGTACGTGCGTACGTATGTACACGCAAAAGGGATTGCGACCGCGTACATCTCGTTGTCGGTTTAGAACAGTGATCCAGACTCTGACGTACAAGGTGGTTCCAAAATATCAATTCCATATTGATATAATATAATATTAGAACATCTCAAACGAATGGTAAAGCTTGACATCTACAAATCTTATTCTCGTATACTTTCTTTCCATCCTCGAACTGATCGTTATTTATTTTAAGATCTCGTTGTTCGATTGACTTTCGTCTCCATCGCATTTCGAAGCCACCCTGTACATATAACCGTACGAATACATTCACCCGTCGCGTGCACGTTGCATAGCAAACGCACACGCGTGTACACGTTCACTTGCTGACACAAGTATTCCCAAGAATCCACGATTCTATCCTAGAGTTTATTTCTTGTCGAGTCAGTCTTCGTTTCACGGCTTAAAAAGCAAAGCCAAGGCGAGGCAAGTAATTGCGAACTGATTTCAACGTACACCCGCGTGTTAACTTCACGCCGCGAAAGTCGTTTTCGCGTCTACCGTCGTAATTCAATTTGCATTTGATTATTAACGTAAACTAGACAATGCGGACGCACGCGCTGCTCGACAATTACCGCGATTAGGGCGACCTAAGCTAAAATTTTATCTTTCAATCTTCCGAGTATTTTTGTGGTTCGTTTCGGTAATTGTAGCTGTAGTTATAGTACAGTGGGCGAAGAACCAGTTTAACGAGCAGTTTATTTATTGCAAATTACTTCAGTCTTCATCACGCTTGGCTAACCGGTTTCGAGATGCGACGTGTTGATTGAGTAATTACACAGAGTCGAACGAGGAAGTCATCTAATTTTATATGTTTCTTCTTATGCATCGTTCAAATTCTTGACGTCAAAATGTCCATCTTCTTGGAAGTCCGCGAAAAGAAGAAATCGTTTCTTCTCAGTTTTTTAAATACCGGCCAGCCAGAGAAATTGTTACTTTTTCTTTATTAAAAAAAAAAAAAAAGAAGAAGAAGAAGAAGAAGAAGATAACGTTCGACATTAGTCGAATTAACGTTCGACTATAGTATTGAGATAGCCGAAACAGAGTGCTTCGTAACCCAATCACTGTGGACTGTAGCATCTCTGCCCGCCCACGCATACGTGGTAGACGTAGCGCTACACACGTATCAACCCGCATGGGACGCTCTCACACGCGCACAGTCCGTGTATCCTGTGTGTCTCATCGGTTTAGACGAGAGGTTCCGGAGTAACAATGTTTTTCAGTCGACGCGTGACTCTCGCCGGGTCACATTCCGAAATACTTTTTCCGGCTGGCCGATCGTTGGCGAGCGGTTTCGTCGAGCGAAGACGCGACAAAGGCGATCGATTCCGTTCGGTTTACCGACTCCTGGACGATTATGTTCGCGTACTGGATGCTGTGGATGATTGTTGCAGCCGTGGCAGGGGCCACCAGAGGCTGGAACGTGGGAAGTGGCCTCGAGTACAAGCTGACGACGACCTTGCTCTTCAACGAGGCTGCTCCGTCGAAATCCAGCGGGGACGTTGGCTTCCGAATGACCGGCGGCCTGGACGTGACCGCCGTTTGGCACATGCCCACCGACCGCGACACCTTTTTGCTCAGTATCGAGGTACAAGGTTTCTCGTCTCATCGAGAAAGAATAAAGAGTTTTCTTTCAGCCGCGAGCAATCGTCGCGATACCGCTCGAATGTTTATGGTAGATTAGCCGCGATCGAAAGGAAGTTCTTGCGTACTTCCACGAATAGAATGACTGGGCCCGTTACTCGACGATGATGAAGCTCCGACGCGGTGTCACTCGGCCGTCTGGAATATAATCGAGGCACTGGGGGATAATTAAAATATGGCTGTTGCTTTGATCGATAGAAATGGTATTCGTGCAACCGTACCCGCGGTGCGAGAGAATGATGAAATTTCCTTTATGGTAGTCGAGATAGTTCGATGATTTTGGTTTAATTTTCTTTGTTGGATGATCGTTGGATACAATATTGTTTTTAACCTTGGTTTTCTCAGTTTCCCAGGGTTCGTTATAGTTGCCTTGATTTTAATCCATCGTACGTATGACAATGCCTGCGTCGAGTATCGTCCACGGTTCTATAATTATTGTTTTGCTCAAAGAGATATTTTTCTGAGAGTATTGTGAAGATTATCTCAAATCAGAAAATTCATACATAAGCAGAGGCCTTTCATTACTCGAACAAGTGCCGCTACTGATATCCTTTATTATGTTTTCTTTTTTATTGTCAGCATGTGTGATTCTGATTGTCTCTCGAATGATAAATTCTTGCAAAGAGTAATCATCATAATTTTCCATTCATTTGAAAATTACATTCCCATGTAATCTTCCAATTGAATGTTTTGTATTACTTATTCGTACGTTTAGTGCATTTACATAATTTCTCGTTTCTTGTAAATGTATTCTCTGCATATTTTAACCAAATGAAACAAGTAAAGATTACTTAATATAACTTTATATCGGAAGCACCATTAGCCGTATTAATTCAAGTACGGTTTACCTTAAACGCTAAATGGATACTTAATTTCGTTCGTATAAATGGTACGTTTATCGAAGAAGCGACGATAAGTGTTAAAAGTGTTTGCATGTCCGGTGCAAAGCTGATAACCTTTCCTTGGAAGACGCGTAAACTGAAACTCGTCAACCGTCATCGAATCAGATATTCGACACGAATTACACACTTTACGTTTGGAAAGTTTGCTTTTAACAATAAGATTGTATAGTTTTCGAAGACCGAATACTTTTCTAAATTTGTACTATCTTCTTGAATCGATCAGATGGTTCAATGATTCAATGTTTGTTCTTCTATTAGCACATGAATAACTTATTATACGAAGTTGTTACACTAAAGATATCCAACACTTCGATATTAGAGAATAATAACCCAAATACTATATCGGAAACTTGTTGCTAACAAGAACGATTTTTCGCAGCTGGTATCGCCGCAGTTATGGATCAAGTCTCGAAGAGCCCCCGAACCAGAGGGTTTCGTCGAGCATTCGTCTCAGGTGAGCGTGATCGCCAGGAAGCCATTGTTGGTGGTCTGGAAGAACGGGGAGATTAAATCTGTGTACATGGATCCATCGGAGAGCGTCTCCTCGGCGAATCTGAAGCGCGGCCTGGCTAGCCTCTTCCAGTACAGAGTGTTCGACGACGACGTTGAAGAACGAGACGCCTCTGGTCTCTGCAACGTGATCTACCACTCCTTGGGTCCCAAGACAGTAGGGAAACGAAAGACATTCTGCGAGCAGAGCGCTCTGCCACCGAGAAGACGCCATCCTAATCCTCTCTTCGGCGTGAAACTCGCGAGTACCCGCAATTCCACTTACGAGCTCACGCAGAACCTTTTGCCAAGTATGGTTCGCGACGAGGAGAGGCATGAAATGACGCTGACCGCTAGACCGGAAATTGGCACCATTGTTATATCGAAAAGGACGCTCGAGTTGGTCCCTGGCACTTTGACCGTGGAAACCGTGCAGGCGAACACCTTGAAAGAAGCTATCGCAGCGTTGCAACCCAGATACCAGGAAACGAACATGGAACTTCAATTGGAGCAGTCCACTTGTCCCAACGGCGTGTGTCAAACGGTTAGTGCGAAACCAGTTTTCGATATATTCCGAGGATGTTTATAGCCAGATCGAACTTAATTGGACGTTCAAGGCCATATTACCTTTGTAAATCACCCGCGTCATTCTATCTGCCCGTTGGAAAACGTGTGCAATTGGCGTTGTTTATTTTATGGCTTCACCGGTAAGAAAAAGCCAAGAGTAAATGTCCTTACGGGCGAATAAGATTACAGATGAACGGGGCTTCGAGTATACGACCTCGACGAGAGGCCTAGTTCTTTCAACAAAACTCACGAAACCGAGTTAACAAGCATGAAATGCTACGTCTAATTTGTGATTTACTTTCAGATCGAGCAAACGATCGAGGAGTACCGCAGCGCATTGGAGAATAACGCGATAGGCACGGGAAAATCGGCGTCAGCGTTCCTGAAGTTGGCACCTCTAGTCAAATCTGCGACGCCAGACGAGCTCCTCAAGATATTGAAAAGCCCGCGGTATCGTCAATTAAAAACGCAGCTGTTAGACGTTGTTGGTTCCGTGTCAACGTTGGCAGGCCATCAAGTGGCCATGAAGGTCCTCAGACAGGACGAGGTAGGCGAAGACACCGAGAGATACCTTTGGGCTTTGTCTCTGTCGCCGACTCCCAACGCGGACATCGTGAAAGATATTCTGAAGCGGTCCGAGGAAACAATCCAGAACAATAAAGTGTCCGAAACGTTGGCCTTGACCGCGGCAGCGATGTCGCGCCACTTGGAATCGGCGACAGCCGTCGAGAAAGCGAGAGTCAGCTTGGAAATCGGCCTGGACAGCTGCACAGGTGAGGAGTGCAAACTAAAGTTCCTCAGAGCTTTCAGAAACCTGAGAAGCAAAGCTGCGATACCTACCCTTCTGAGATTCGCGACCAGCGAGAATAAGGCGATCAGCGTGGAAGCTTGGCGGGCGCTATCCACGATCCCCAAGGACTCGATAACCCCCGAGGTGCTAATTATCGCCAAGCGAGTCTTCTACCAAATCGGTGGGCCTAAAAGGGACAGCAGTGCCCGAACATTGGCGTTGGACATCATCCTCGAGTCCAAACCTTCCAAAGAGGACGTCGAAGGCCTGGTGAAATACTTAACCGGCAACGATCCTGCCTACGAAATTCGAAAATACTTGAGCCAACGTTTGGAACAGCTCTCCGAAAAGGACTCCAAGTTAGCAGCTTACTTGGACGAGATCCTGACGAGGGCTGGGACGAATGTGGTCAATTACAACGTGTTCTCGCAGCGCGGTTTGAGTACTGCTTTTACGAGAAGCTTCCTAAAATCGGCAGCCAGCAACGGATCTCTGGTGACGGTGCAGGAAATCAACTCTGGATTGTTGAAACGAGGGATAGTGAACGTGGTCCTGGAGGTCGACGATCACGAGGAAGCACTGTTCTCTCTAGGACTCTTCGCTGGCGGTCTCGGCAGCTTCGTTTCGAGTTCCGGCGAGGAAGAGGACTCGCAGGAAGACGAATTGGCCACAGCAGGAATGGAGATCGATTTTCTGGGCGTTGGTATCAGGCCGTTCATCTTCTTCTCCGGGCAAGGGGAGCTAATGGGTCACGTATGGTCTGGCACCGCTTCCACGCGGACTCCAGCGTTCCAGGCTCTGGCTTCCATTCACAACTACAACGAGTACATTCCTTTAGCCTCTGGTATCGTTGCAGAGTCCGACGTTCAGGGTGCGGTGAGCTTTGATTTGGCAGGGCAAATACTGCTTAGTCTGTGGTCCAGAAACGCTCAGTCGTTGGTAGATTTGAAAGCAGGTGTGGCGATCCAAGGTGGCACCAAGGTACGCACCGATTTCGTGCAGAGCATCGCGGAGTTTTCAATGACGATGGAACCGAAACTGGAGCTGGCAACCGACGTAGATTTTTCCGGGCCAGTTTCCTTGTGTATGAGGCTCAGTCAACCTAACGATGTCGTCAAGTATCAGATTTACAAAATCGAACGAATAGCTGGCAGTAGACACAGGCTCCGAAAGACTAGAAGAATGAAGCTACACAATCCGGGCAGGTCCTATCTTCTAAACAGGAAGAACAACGAAATGTGTTCGAAGGTGTTCAGTTAAACTTTGAAGACTGCGTGAGATGTTGTTGCAGGAGTTTACAAAGACAATTCTATTGAAAGTATCGTTTTCTTTCCTCTGCGTGTTACACGAGACGTTGTTCAAACTGGGATCGCGTGCCTTTTCTTGTACGTGTGTTGTATACATAGGAGTGATGTATTTTTATACTGTGTGAATTTCATGCGTAGGCGTTCCTGTGAGGCTTCGTGGACGGAGAGCAGTGGTTCGTTTATTTAAAAAGTCACACAAACTCATTCCAATTATTAGTACATTTTCTTTTTTAGCTCTTTTTAAGCTGATTTCATTTTGTCCATGTCTCTTTTTATGTGCATTTGTATAATGACTTTCCAACTGAACATTCCTGACACTTTTACACACGCGAATTTACAAAGTTAGTAACATCTAAATAAATTCCTATCAAAGTATAGTTATCGAAGATTTTGTCTAAAGTTCCCTTTAATTCGCATGTGTTCCGAGGTGAAGGAACTTGTAATGAACTTGAACGAACTAGAAATATAAAAATATGTATGCGATCTCGATGTATTTTATAAAATTTATTCTTACCAACATAAGATGCTCTTGTTTTTTTCTTTATTTACTTCTGAATCACGAGTTAAGTATTTACAGAATATCTTCATCGCTGTTCGTAATTATTTAAACATTTCAAATATTTAAATACTTTATTTTATACAAATCACAGTCTATAAGAGTCAACGTAAAATTAATCAAATTTGTAGAATTGCATTATGCTTAGGATTACATCTATCGAAAAATTTTACACCTATAACGGATTCGATTATTCTCGCATGATTTTGTTTGTTGAACGTAGGTCATGATAAGAATCAGCAACAAACAGAAACTGTTGATAGACAGTTTTCTATAGTTGATGATGATCTATAACAAATTTGTTTATTGAAAGCGTGACATGACATAATACACTTAACATGAATATTCATTACATTGATCGTAATGTATTTTTAAATATAAAATGCAACGAAGCTGGACCTAATTCGTTGAAAAACAATGAAAAGGTAAATTAAGAATGTAGAAGTATCCCTTTTATACCTTTGCGAATTAAAGGCAATTAAGAAACGCGTTGCTTAAAACTGCCTACGGGGTGAAATTATACCACTAATAAAAGGTACCGTGGTAATTCAGTTCGTAACAAGAAAATCAACATATAAATAATGCATTCTCTACTTAGGTTGATTTATGTACCCTTTGCCTTTCAAGAGATTGTCCAGCTTCTCCTGGGAGTAGTACACAACGAAATCCGACGGTGACGCGACACCCTCGAAAACAGCGTAAACAGAAGGTTTTAAATTGTAGAAAAATAGCGGTTGACCCCTCATGGCAAAATCTCTCGTCAAAGTTTCGATTACCGTAGCTGCAGTGAAATCTGCTCCGTAAATATGCGAGCAGTCGATTACAACTGGAGTAGTCACGCTTCCAGCCCGTCGGCTATACTTTGTTACTAAATTTCGTACATAATCTACCGATGGGAAAATTAAGCACCTATCCGGTGTCAACATGAGATATTCGATACCATGACGAGTCTGCAAATATAAAAAGTTCTGCAAACATCGAACATTACCAATGTTATAAATCAACAAATAAAAAAGAAAGATATACGTACGGTAAGTTTTTCTACGGATATTTTTGGTCGTGCCGCGTGATAAAGAATGAACAAAATATTTATTCCGATGCCGCATAGGATTCCAATCTCTAGTTGTAACACTAAGCACGCGATGAATGTTCCTAATCCAGGAATTAAATCCGACTCTGCGAGAAAATAACAAAACGAAAAGAGAACATTGAATTTCTTCGTGATCGTTAAAATCTTCGTTTTAATTTTTTATTACAAATTATAAATTTACTTTTTGTTCTCCACATTGGTTTTACGACCTTAACTTCTACCATGAATATCACAGCAGCTATGATAATGGCTGCTAACGTAGCTCTCGGTATATAACTAAAGTATGGAGTGAGAAAAAGAAGGGCCAATATTACTAGAGCACCTGAAACAAACGATAAATATGCCAAATTTTTATTTTTTATGAGAGAAGTAATTATAGAGAAGCACAACAATTACCAGTATAAAGACCACCCATCGGCGTTCTAACTCCAGAAGCATTGTTTACGGCACTTCTACTAAGAGATCCTGTACCGGGAAAAGCCTGTACTAGAGAATTACCAATGTTTGATATTCCAATCGCGATCAGTTCTTGCGTTGCATCAACTGATTTTCCAGTTGCTGGAATAAGTAATATATTTCTAAATAATTTCAAATTATAACACGTAACATTATCCGTCGTTAAAGCATGCGAGGTATACAAAATGAAATATAAGCTTACAGAAAGCTTTGCAAATAGCTATGTTCTCCATTAACGAAATAAGCGGCAAAACAAGAATACCGCTTCCCAGATTTGAAACCATCTCGACAAACGTCACCGTTGTATTATCATCTTTGGTATAACTAAACGGTGGTAATTGTACAGTTGGCAAACCTCCTGGTATAAAACCTACACGGAACGTATTAGCTTCGATTGTAATTTCTCTATTTCGATTAGAATTTTGAAACTGTCAACCCTATTTTATTCGTTCTTACCAACCAATTTGAAGGGAGATCTTTCGCTAAGACTATATCCCAAAAGGCCGCAAAGTATCACCAAAAACGCATTTCGCGATGTACCAATTAACCAAATGATTTTGTTTATAACGCGATATTTCGAGGTTTGCGATTCTTCGTCTTTAGGGCCGATACTGTACGACGCTAGAAGCTGCAACAGAGTAAAACGATATTCAGTTTGTTACATCAACGTATCGTAACGGACTAGCAATTATTTAAACAGTATATATTGTTTACTCTAAGAAGTAAAAGAAGAGCTATACAAGTTGCGCCAAGCGCGGCGTCCCAGGCCGAGGTTTTATGTAATTGTCCGGCAAGACTTTTCCACATCTCGAGAAACTGTGATCCTTTGGCAGGTATTCCGAGAACATCTTTTATTTGCGAGGTGACAATTATTAACGCTACTGCTGATGTAAAGCCCGAGCTAACAGGTCCCGAAACGAAATCAATTAAAAATCCTGAAATGCGAACGTAAGATAATGAATCGATATTATTATTTTTAAACGTGCTCGAATTGTAAGAAGAAAATTCAAACCCTTACCAAGACCAAATATCCCCATGAGTAATTCTATTACTCCAGCCAGAAAACAGAGAAGTATCGCGTGTTGCACAGGTGCGTCAAGATGCGATACCGTTTGATAGGTGAGTAAAGAGATAATGGCGGTAGGTCCCAAGGGCGTATCTTTGCAGGATCCGAATATAATATAGATGAAACAACCTATGAAACTACCGTATAATCCATACTGCAAAATATAATGGCACTTTATCTTTGTTCTAAACCATGGTAACGTGAATTGTTACAGCCGGCTAACCTGCGGTGGTAGACCTGCTACGTTGGAGTACGCTAATGATTGTGGAATAACGGTGAGGCCTACGGTAACACCGGCAACAAGATCGCCCAGTGCGTCTTGGCCGCTGTATCTTGGCAACCAACGTAAAATAGGGAGCCTCTTGTAAATGGTTTTCTTGGTGCACGCTGATCTCAAACGTCGCCTCGTGTAATGGACTACTGAATCTAGGAGGCTGTCCTTCTGCGGTATCACGTCATCCCCCGGATCCTCCACCACTGTGAAAAACAAACTCATTTAGCGTCGTGTGTTTACTCGGTTAATAAAACTAAATGATCAATTGCCGATACTCGCTCAAAGACAATTAAGAACTGTCGCATCGTTAGTTAAGAAATCACTTAACATCCCGTTACGGAATTTACATCTCAAGTATCAAAGTACAATCTTTTGCGTATCGTTCAGCATTTACGTCGACGAAATTGAATGTTACGCGAAACAGTTGTATATAATTAGTATTTTTTTTATATAGTTTGTACAATATAGTTAATTAGTTAATCGATTACTGTGACTCTTTACATATGAAATCCGAAGAACCCTGTATTCCTTGGTGACTCTCATACGAATCATGCAGAGCTTGAGACCTGTTCGAATTACTAAGATGTATGCTGTCCCCAGATCCGCTTAAGGCGTGATTCACGTATGCCCCGGTTCTGTTGTCTTCGTTCGTATCTTCATTACCGTTCGGTTTGCTCATCCTGAAAATAGAAAACGATGTACAGATTACATACGATTGAAATCAATAATTCTTACGTAAGTATAAAAGAAGAAGTCCGAATCGAATTGAATTTACGATACTTCGGCTCGCTGCTACCGATCGTAGCCTCGAGAAGCGTATATTTTTGTTGATCGATTTCCATTAAAGGATCCAATAGACACCCATAAAACACGCGTGCATCGCGCACGTGTGAAATAATCAGTTTGTTTTTCCAATCGAATAATACGTTGCCCTGATTCAACCTCGTCGTCTGTGTCAACCAGTTCGATGGGAATCGTGCCTCGTAAAATTGCGATTTACATGTATCGAAATGCGACCACGATGCCTCACGAACACAAATGGATCTTATAACTATAGCGAACCCGAGTTTTCTTAAAAAGAAAAAGTGTTTAACGATGTCGAGAAGGTTCGACCCTTATAAAAAACATCACGCCCCCTTTGCTACGCAAGATCGAACAGCCCTAATTTAGAAAACACCGCTCTAAACAATGTTGCGGATCGAAAAGAAACGACGAATCCCCTTTTAAACTGTGTCATGAGTTTAGAATCGTCAACGGCGTCGCGCACGAATGCACTGCTTGGTTAATGATAAATTGTGTTTGCCAGCTGTATTATGATCTATGTCGACGCGTTTGATGGTTCGTTTGTTCAGGTTCCCGTTGATCGCTTAATTGTCACAAATATTTGACCAAAAGAAAGGAACATCCGGTTAAAAGTTACGCAACAATTCTATCCGTACGCGTTATGTACTTTGGTTGTTGCATCACGGAGTATTTTAATAAGAGGAATCGGATGGAGGAAATTCTTGAGATTTCACGAGAAACGGGAGTTAAGAGACCTAAATGGGGGCGAAAGTGCAATTGTCCTCGTCTGGAAACGTGTAGTTATATTATTGAGAAACTCTCGACTAAATTAAGACGGTGAAAAATAATAATGATTGTCGCCGAGAAATTTTACGTGAAAAAATTGTATCGAAATCCCCTTAGGTATGCGCACACGCTGTACACGCTTTACAAACGCTGTGCGTTCGTTGTTATTCCTCAGATGTTGTTCATTTTTATATCATATTGTGTAATAATAAAGGTAAAAGGATGACGGTGGATTAACGTTTGCTTTATCGCGCAGCAATTCGATACTAGGTATCCCCACTGGCGTTCTATTCTTTATTTAAGGATTTGAGATCAACCGCGGTGTCGCAGTACCGGTTCGTCGAACTTCCTTTGTTAAAAGAAGCAGGTAAATGTATATAGAAGCCGGCAAGCAATCAGGAAAAGTCGATCTTTTGCATCGACGAAAGCGACGCGGAACAATAATGCGACTCTCGGTAGAGTGGAAGGCAAAAGTATTTATGCGATACGGAATATTACCATCTAAGAAGTTTTTCAATGAATAGGTGTTCACCTTTCCATCGTACATGCTATCGCATATTTGCAATTGAAGGGGGAAGTTCTCGCGTTACAAGATGGAGAATCGTTAATAGTGAACATTTTATAATTTCAAAACTGCTGTTGTCATACACGCTGAAGTTTCATCATAAGCTAGTAATCGATTCAGACCATTTGGAATGAGTGTGGGATGAAAGGGCGTGATGGTCGTAAAAAAAAAAAAACTATTCATATGGAGAGATAACGTGAAACAGGATTATCATTACGGTTCGTCGAAGAGCACAGCAATCGGAATCGAGTGTAATCAGTTCTAAAATCGTGTTATACTTCGTTTAACTTTCCAAAATTACATATCTATAGCGATGTCATAAAGTAGATAAATTTGAGAAGTGACGAGAGATACGAATCGGGTAAAAACTGCCGCGCCTAGTATGTATGTACATGTGCCTCGTGACACCTTTGTTGTTTATGCTGCATTCCTTAAATGCACGCGTTGTTACATGTGCGAAATAACCAGTACAGCGTTTCACACGTTCGAGCCTGTAACTCTAGTCCAGCTTCCGCAAAAGCGACATTTGAAATGAAATTCTCGATTCTCGAAACGTCTACCTTTCGAAAAACACGGAGAAAACGAAAATTGTACATCGTCGCGCCTCTTGGAAGAGATCGGTAGCTCTATATCAGTCCTATCAGAATATTATTGTTTCTCGCTGTGGGTTGCGTTAAGTTTTACGATCCAGTTTTAATCCGCTCGATCTTGAAATCCCCCACGCGATGACGTTACAGTTTTCAGTCATATGAACGAGTCGTAAACGAGGGAAAACGAAGAAAAAGAAGCGTTACCGAGCGAGTCACATGGTTCGCTGGTGCAACCGGTCAGTCTGCGGCACTCACGTGCTTCTGAGTCAACTCGATGGTCACGCGGTTCGTTTTTGCGGGGGTTTGGCCGTGAATCCGCGCGCGTATCCTTTTCGAATGGAATCGATCGTAAATTAATTCCTATCAACGCTCTGTTTTTTCTTTTTCTCTCATGCAGATCACGACACACTCGAATAACTCGCGGGTGCCGCGTCACATCTCAATCTTCGCTCGTAGCCATAAACTAAAGCGTTCACCGTTCTAGCTGCTGCACCATTTGCCTTGAAACTGTAAATACGCATTCAAAGGCTGCGATTATGGAAAACTATGCGATACAGGTTATCAAACATCCTTCCAGGTCGCCTGCGCGAATGTAGGTTGACGGTATTCGCCTTTTCAGGCTCGGTAATCGACGGAGAAAAAGTTGAAGAGAATCGACGGAATACGTCGCGACTATGCGATTTAATTCTATTTCAATGGTACCATCATTTCGTAAATGTGGTTATTGAAATAACCGCGGAATAGTAGGTCGACCTCATCGACGGCGTTAGGTGTCTTTAATTTTGTCTTCATCGAAGAAGATGTGTTTATTTAACCTATCGGGGGATGAAACTTAATTTTCTATCGAAGTAGCTTTTGAATTTTATTTGTAATTTCTGGAAGGATGTCGTGTGTTTTTCTTTTGTTTACAAAGTAACATACCATTGTTTTTAGGACATCTTCGATGAATATACAACGAAACTTCTCTAATCAGGACGCGGTTAATCCAAATGTCAGATAATCCGGCTTCGGTTCATACTTCGCTTCTTAGCTGAGCAAGAACCGGCACTGATGACGCGAACGATTATGTAGGCTCCTTAACAAATCAAGAATTACGTGGATATTATCAGTATCTATGAGCCGTGAAGGAGATTTTAATTAAAGAACAGCAGCGATCCTATCCCACATGACTTCGCGATGTTTTCATGCTTGCATCGCAACATTCAAAAGCAAATATAAGTTATTTGTCGATCGTATCTGTTTTTAGTTTCTAATAAATCAAAAAAAAAATATATATATATGCGTACACAGAGTGTTCTATTTTTATTTATCTACAACTGAAGTGGACGCGTAGCTTCCCTTTGCTACTAAATATCGTGTTGCTCTAGAAAACCTCGGTAAAATCTACGTGTACGTACTATTTTTATCTTCGAATGGATCTGTTTCGGAAACAACGTTGAATTTCTAAAAACTATTCCGAGAGGTTAAAGAACTTTGAGAAGGACGACCGAATGGTCGAAGAGAAAGGTCGCTGGGTGGTGAACTCGGGGTCATTTCAAGGTCACGTATCTATGCTTTTGGCCACAGATCGATGAAGGCTCTCTAACGTATATTGTTAGAAGCTTGACTTCGAGGGTCGCCACATCCGATATCAGAAGGGGAAAAAATAAATTCGGGAGACGAATGGCGATCAAATGGCAAATGTATCGGATCGGAAGGTGTCACCGTAATCTCGAACACGGACAGATAATCGACATCATCCAGAAATGGGTCATCAGACGACGCGAGCAAGTGACCATATAAGTCATATGGAACTATGTCAAACGTTAATTTTGTTGAAACTGTGCACAAGTGTTCATTGACCCCACCTAAACTAGCTCCCTTTCTTTTTATAGAAAAAAGAAAGGAGTTACCCTTTTCGACATCCAATTACAATAACTTCAGACGTCGTACATTACAGAAAGAATATTTGTACTTCAAACAGCAGACATTCGATCGTCGTTCCCCGCGCACGCAATCCTTCCTATATTCATAACAGAATCATATTGTCATTTCAGAAAGTATACGATATCTCCATAAGCCATGTTTCATTGTTGCACGTGGTCCTCTAATTACTTCAAGCTAAGCAATACGCAACGGACAACTGTTTGTATCTGCAGTCTGTTGAAACCACGTGCAATTCCATTGTCAGCTGTAATTGTATTTGAATACGGTGCCTTTTGCACGTGGACTTCTTATCGGCGCTGCGAACGCGATGTGTGTGATATAATTAACAAGAGCACAACACAAAAAGTAATTTACAACACAAGCAACGCGCGCGGAACGGTATCGATAATAACGCGACCAGTAGCGTTCTTTCTATTGCAGATAAGCAGCAAATTTCATCGCAACTCTATTGCGTCCTTTGAGTAATAGAGACATCCACGCGCTCAACAATAGGAGTTAATATGCGTTATTCCGTCGCGGCACGTGAGCTTCGGCGTCTTACTTACTTAAATGCTTAGTTAAAGGCGATTAAAGGCAATCGCGATAAAAATGTGCAAACGGAATTACGTAGATTTCTTCCATTATCGGTTGTATATTTCTTTTGGTGAATTCTCCTACGATTTTTGTCCATAGTTGGACTCGTGTTAACCAACAGCTCGCTGCTTTGCGAATGCTTTTCGAAAAGAATACTTTTCTTTTTTACAAGTGCAACTATTTATTTTACGTTACAACGATTATAATTATACGTTACGCTTCCACTTCGATTCGACTACGATCGCAACGCGACAAATAAAAATGATCGATCGATTTATAATTAAACGTTACTAATTGCTTCCACGTGACAGTCATTCCCCTTAATACGTGTCAATAATTTAAGATTTATGAGTAGAGACAATCGATCGTAAAATTAGATAAATTCGTGACCTCACACAGCGACAGTGCCGCGGACTTTTGAATCCTACGTATGTCTGATTACAGTAGCGATGATTCAATTTCATCCGGAATTTCTTTTGGAATTTGATTGCCACCGTTATCAGTTTTAATTCATAACGGAATTCGTCTATTAACAAGAAAAAGTTACAAACTCTAATTATCTCGAGGACAGCGCTTCTTTCGAACGGCCGTACTCCATTTAATCGATTCATTGTTTACGTCTAGATTTGCCGCGAAGCTGCACAGAGAAATTTATGAATAGAATATATTTTCGTTTCGCGACCGTGCATCCAAGTTTACAGCGACAGCAATGTTTCAGAACAATATTTATCGACTCGGTTAATATCCGTGGAATAACGTTACAGCTTGTATAACCATCGTAAACGAACTCGTTTATCGGTACGCGTAAACTTGTTAATCACACGCCAAGAATTTTCACGAGATAATTCAAGTATAGTTACCAGGGAGTGTCTAATGTTAGTCAAATAAGCACAATGTTGGTAGAGTTTCGGGCACTGTTTACTGTCACCAAAGAAGATGACTAGCATTCGTCTACGGCAAGAGTTAAACTGATCATCAAGGATTGTGACATCCAGCAAAGATAATTTCAACTGAATTGATCGCGATACGGTTACATTCAATATTTGTCTTTCTAGACATCATGTGATCCGTCAGCAGGTTCTACCAGCTCTCCGGGAACGTGTAACGCGAATTACTTTTTGTTCGCCGATCTAACCGTTTCCGAGGAAATCGTGCAATATTTTCATTAAATTTGTTCGGGCCACGAAATTAAAAACTGTTTCTCGGGTACGAACGTGTGAAATCGGAAATACAATTTAAGGAACTAATTCGCACAGAATAAGATTCTATGAATAGCATAACTTGAGTTTTCTATTAGAGCGAATTATGGTCAATGTCTTCGTACGTCGCTTGTTATTTTAATACGCCAATGTATTTGAACACCTCAAGGACTGAGTGACAATAATTGCGTGCAATAATACAATTACACGTTACAAGTTACACCACTTAGCGTTTAGTTCGTTAAACAAACTTTGTTTCCCTTTTACTTTCTCATTAAATAGATAACTAAAATGCGTCACCGTCGCGGGAACGAAGAGCTCCGTTAACTTAATAATAATATTCAGACCTCGATCTTTAGCTAGATGAAAATAGAAGATCCGCGAACGTCGACTGAGCGTGACAATGTCAAAAACTGAAATGTTGTACAACCGCATGCCGTCCGACTCGACCGCCGATTAAATTCGCACAGGATGTACGAAACCCTTCCATCGACGAAAGAAAAATAAAGTTCCCGCTAAAGACGGTTAAAGTTAAGAAAATAACATACTACGAACTCACCTAAAACCCTACGTTGCACAGGTCGAGGCACGTTCTTCAAGTTGTCGTCTGTTCGTTTTTCGACCGTTGTTTGGGCAAACAGAAGGCAAACGGGTGAGAGAGTTGGTCCTAATTTTGGTCCCGCGACGTGCGACCAGAATCGACCAGGAAACCGGAAGTTATTTGTTCTTGCATCCGCGGCACATCCTATCCGCGATTAAATTGAAATAGACATAGCCGAGGAACGATGTCTTTCGTATGCACGGGTAATCGTTACACAAAATTTCTTCGCTATCGTTGATCAGGCTTCTGCCGTACGCGGAAACGCGCGCTTCGACGAATAGATCGTTATCGATACGGTCCCGTGACACTTTTATGTGAAGAAACCGAAAAGACGAGCAAAACTGTAAGGGTACGAGCGCAAGCGCGAAGTTCAATCCGGTTTCGTGAGCCTGACGACTGAATCCATGGCAATACGCGATCGGCCATTTAAATGCGCCGTGGTTCTTCGACAGTTTGTGCCGTAACTTCTTCTCCCCTTCTCCGTTTGCCGTCTTTAAGCCAACAACGTCACTGGAGAACAATCCAATGGAAGGCATAAAGGACTCCGCGTTAGGCTCGTTCGTACCGGTTTTATCGTTTTCTCGCAAAATCCAGCTTCAACCCCGCGGTGACCAGGTGGTTCCGCTCGCAAAACTAAATTCACCGGATTTTTCTATCGGAGTGGTTCGTCGTATCATCGTCGTGCGACAGGGAAGACTTAATGTTTGTATACCGATCCAAAGGTGATCCCCGCTCCAGCACACATGGGAGGGAGTATAAACAAATCGTGTCAGACCGTGATACTCCTAAAATTTTCAATCGAATTACAGAAGTAGGGAATAGCTTAATTGTTTATTATTCGAAGAATTTAACGAGGGCAGAGATAACTGTTTGTATGAATATAAAAATTAGCGAGAATTTGTTCTAAATCATTTACAAATAAAAAAGTAAAAAATAATTAATAATACAAATATATAATTACACCAATACCTATATTTCTAATACGCTGCTACTATGGCCGGACTCAGCTTCGATCAAACGTATCTCTTCCTTCTGGAACCATTTTGTCTCTGAAAAAAAAAAAAAAATAATTTATCCGTGTTATCATCGTCTACGATTTAAATAAAATCTTGCTCGACTTGGGTCGTAAATTGTACGATTTCGTTTCGAATGAACGACGTGAAGAAATTTAGGAGCACGTATTTCGTTTTATCTTCCCCTGTGTAATACCCTTAAAGTGCAATCGATAATATATCTTTTATCTTCTACTAATTCTTTCTTAAGTTCGAACATGAATCGCACGGTCGATTTTGCGTTAAGACCCTTACGGGAATAAAAGTTATTGATTGCATCGTTATCAGTCATGGTATTAACTTTTTCCCAATACTTGCTTACGAGACTGTTGAAAACATTGAATAAAGGCGAAGCGTTATCGATAAAAATATTTTGAAGATTCTGTAACAACAACTTGGGTACACTCACGTGCTTGTAATGTAATCTTCGATCATTATATTATCGTTTCTTTCGTGCACGTTTACACAGAGGACTGTCATTTTATTTCATATAGAACTTTATCAATTTCTATCTTCGATGGATCTATTAGTTTTATAATTTTATAGTTTCATTGTTGTAGGTGTAACATGGGATTACTGTTACTCTAAACTCGGATCTTGAAAGCAATAATTTTAATTCCTCTAACCGAAGAAAAAGGAAACCGTATCGATTAGAATCAATTACAGTAATTATTTTGTTCTATGACGAGTACCGGCATATACGCATTATCATCGTTGTATACCGCTGATAAAGTCTCCCGTTAGGCCCAGTCGTGAGATCTGAAAACACCAAGGTTACACGTCCTACAAATCTACAGTCCTCTTTACATATTTACATAAAATTTAAAAAAAAAAAAAAAAACACGAGGAACGCTATATGCTACCTGATGTTACCCGTTACCTGTACATTTCTACGGAATAACGTAGCAGGCGTTTAAAGCCACGCGCAAACATCTTCAAATAAAATAAGCAATTCGTTTGAACAAAGAAATGAATTAGACATAAACTTTCGTTGTAACATAAAAAAAAAAAATACAATTAGCTAAAATGTATCGTCAAGTAACTTTGAATGATGCGTGAAGACGATATAGTGGTATGTATACACGACAACTATAATAAAAACGATTTTCAGCAATATTATAATCGTATTAAGAAGTCTGCGCGTCGCTCTTTGTATTCATGATACGATTTTCGTCGCGATACAGATTATGTATAACACACTGTAACGTCACACAGGGAATACTAAACTTCTAAAGCGTGCATTGCCCAATACACGATGATTTATGTCTCATAAGCTAGGAAATGGTTCCATTGTATTTATTTTTATCGCTCTGGTTCTATTCACGTGTCTCCGAAAATTGATATTTTGCTTGCTTTACTCGAGAAAAGCAAGCATTCCTTTCTCGTTGATATTTCAGAGCACAAGAATTCTAGAAACACTCGATTTTTCCCTGGACTACTTTACGATTCCTCCTTTTCTGCTTGACAAATTTTACGACTGGCCATTTGTTCGACTATCCACAGCCTAATGAGACAACGTACTTCAGCAACCACCATTTATTTATTCATCATCGCGATTAAGACAATTGTGCTACCATATGCTGGGCGTTGAACTCTATAAATTTTCTGCTTATCCTAATATGTACCCGAAACGTCGTATCGATCAATTTCTTTACGCATGATTTTCCTTTGAAAGTGGAAATATGTGCACAAGTATCGAAAAACTTGGTACGTTACAATAATGCATAAAGATCAGAAAATAACATCTCGTCGCTTTCGCAGCTGTATTTTCAAGAAATAATTTTGTTCGTCAGTTAATAACAATTTAACAAATTTCATATTCGTTTATCTACCCGTATATGTATAGCCTATTACATTAACGTATTTTACAAAGGTATATAATAACACGCATACTGTTTCTTTATTGTACTGTAGTTCAAAACCCAACCAAAACTTTATTTCAACTAACTATTTATATGAAATTATCTCCTCGAAATTGAACATGACCGCATTCGTCGTTAATATTGAAAACGCTACACATACAATGACATCCACCTTGAGCTAACCCACTTTTCTCATTTCTTTCGTGTAAAGAATAGAAAATACACTCTCAGACCTGCAATAGTGATACATAATAAATAGCATACGGTAATCATAGAGGAATGGTCTGAAAAGTTGATCGTAAAATAAGAAAATTAATTATATGAATAGATGATACAGAGATGAGCAAAATTTTTATAAACATAACCAATTGCCATCTATTGTTTGTTGAACGAACAGGACTTCATTCGGCCATCTATTATTGCGATAAAATTTTGCCCATCTCAGAGAAGATACGATGACAAGAAGATATATGATTGTCGATGTTAGTCTTCGGTTACACATGTTTCGATCTTCCTAAATTCTGAAAGTCCGATAATAATAACTTATTAACTACCAGTGTCTACTCAAAATACCCTGAAAATACACAAAATTCCTAGAATGACATAGACATAGGTACTCTCCAAAATAAGATAATACGATAGATTTCATGTAATCCAGTGAAAATGGCATTATTATTCTCAATACTTTTGATATACAATAATAATCATTATTAATTAATTAGGTACAGGAACACTTTATCATTCGTGGTATTAATTAAAGATAATCAATTACATACAATAAACTGTTATCAGCCACGGTGCATCGCCTCCAGCTTCGGCGTCATTGAATTCATTTTTAATGTAGATACTACATTTCCTCGTCTCTGCGTTTCTGTCAAAAATTTAAAAATCAGTTTTAGGAAGCGAGCGCCTACGACTATAAGAATCGAACCAGTATGCGAAGGCCGTTCGAGAAGATTTAATCACACGTTCGATTTTTCTTTTTTTTTTTTTTCTTTATACATACATAATTCATTTCCTAACAGAATCATTGAACTGAAAAAAAAAAAATAGAATGGTCGTTGATCATCGTCGAAATTGCGGTATTGACACGCAAATATTTAAAAATAATAATCCTGGTAATATCGTTTAGCGTTAACGACACTAGCGATTAAGCTTGCAAGGACTACGATGAAGTTTGGAAAAAAATATATACAAAACGTTCGGTGTATCAAATTTATCCTCTCGATATTAGACCCGCTGGTCTCCAATTTATAAGTATCTCTTAACCTTTTTTTTCCTTAGGCTTACTTCGATCTTACTGCACTAAAAAGGCACAATTTTTCGCACCTGATAAAACATTGTTACGGTCTAGATATTAATGATTCCTTTTTTTTTTCCACCAAAGTAGTTTTAATCCCCCCCCCCTCCCCCCCGATGCCAATTTTGCATATTGCGCGGCTATTTTTCGGTATGTGTTACGTTATGCAGGAGCTTATGTTACAATGTCAAATGGGTGATAATGGTGGTACGACAAAACATGATTTGTATTCTTAATATTTTTTTTCACAGTATTTCGAATGGGCGATATATTACGTATATTAAACAGAGCGTATGTATTTATAATGCACGTAATATATCCTCTTAAAAACTAATTTGTAATAATGTTCTTTCCTATGTATATCTAGGGTCTATACAGACCTTACTAAGGCGATGAACTACGCGGGCCTTTGTACAGTCGTTTGGAAAACTATGGGAAGTCTTTAAGAGGAAGAAATTATTCAATCAATGTACAGTGGTTTCCGATGTTACTGCAGCTTGTCCAATTCGATTGGAGATAACTAAATGAAATTGCGATGATATTCTGTTTCTATGAAATTTCTGTTATCGAAATGAATATTTACCATTGCGAAAATTCAACAAAGTCGTGCATAATTGTCATTTGTTCGGTTTCGATGAAAACGTTCAAATTACAATCGTGTTCATTTTTGTTTTCATTTTCTTTTCTTTTTTTTTTTTAAGCAAAACTTTTGCTATAAAAAGGGACACATTTCATAAAAATCATTGTTATAATTATATACATTTCAGCGACACCACCTGTGTTTTCCATTATTAAATTCATATTGAATAAAACATAAACATGGAATATTACTGAACATATGAAGAAACATTTTGTTTAAAAAAAAAAAAAAAAGGTACCAAAAGAAATGTAAATCCTGTAAAAAAATATCATTAATTAAGGATTAATGTCCAATAAAATTGATATTTATCTAAATACGGGTTTCTTTTCTTTTCTTTTACTTAATAAACATATAACGGACTTGCTCTTTTGACAGATTTTTGTTTCGTCGATTAAAAGCACTTGCTCGGTTAACCGAAGCGGAAGAAACCGCTTTAGCAACTTTAATAAACTAACACCGAGTATCGCCTTATTAGGTTTCTTCTCTAGAATGCTGGTCCTCTTAAATAAAATTAGTTGCGGCACTTGTTCGAAGTTAGCACGTTCTTTATTGAGAGTATCCTTGTTTCAGTCTATCACTCGAATGCCTTGACTTGCGCCATAACTTTCCCCTCCCACAACGGTAAAACTTCAGAATCATCAGTTATTTCTTCTTGTATAACCTTTGTATCCAAGTCCTCACACTCAGTTTTAAAGAAATATCTAAAAAAAAAAGGGGGGTATATTTATATTTGTTCGTATTATATTTTATAATACAAAATAATATGATGTACACGTACCGATAGCTGCCTTTCTTAGGAAGGTATTCTTTAAATTGTTTTAAAGTGACGTTGTGACCGGGAATTTTAGTCCTATAAGGAAACTGTTCGTCACAAAAACTGAACACAACGGTGGTAAAATCTCCGATATCTTGCTTTGTCTTCTTTAACGTTGATTGATTTGATTGGACATAAGATTGACTCTGCAATGTAGGCTCATACGATGATTGCTTAGAAATATTAGAATGGCGTTGTTTACAACTTGAACGTGCCCTATCTTCTTCGATTAATCTTCTTCTTGCTTCTTCTAATTGGGTTGCCTATTAACAAAATAATATGTAAATAAAAAATGTAAAATAAATACAAAATAACATCGAGTAATAATAATACGTGGATATTTACTGTATGAGGTTGCGGTAAAGGCGGCATTCCTGGATCAGCAACAAAAGGTTGGGCAGGAACACCCCATGTTTCCCTGTTCGTCCTTTCCAAAGAACCACTGCGAGATCCATACTTCTTCCCATGACGGCTATGCTTGACATCTTTCTTGTCAGTTTCTTTAAGCCACGATAAAAGACGAATATCTTTGCTAATGGTCGACGGTGGTGCGTCGCTTACAACGCTTACACCACTATCGGTTAATTCCGTCATAGATTTCTTTGTGGCTGATCTCCTGGTCATGTCTGACCTTCGGAATCTTTGATCATGACCTGTAATTAAATGAAAATGAACATCGATAACTTCTTTATCAGCATACTATTAAATGTATTTTTAACCGACTTCGAAAAGGAGGAGGTTACTCGATTCGACATGTATATTTCTTTTTTTTTTTCCTATTGAATCTAACGCATACCTTGGAGATACAGGTCTTGTTTATGGAGGGAATCGGCGTAATCAGATGGCACGGATTTAGATTTAGGCAAGTGGGATCCTAGTGAACTCATGGAGCCAGCTCCGATAAGATCGCTGCCTTCTTGAAAATCGTGAATATTACCGCTATCTGCTGAAAATGTAGAGAACACGTCCTTCTCTTTCCGCTTGTACGACCGTGGATAATTGTGCGTAGAACGTCTTCTTTCAGGCGAATGCAGTCTTGGGGATGCGAGTCCAGGTGATCGAGAAGGTGTCAAATCTGACCAAACTCGTGATACGTGTTGGTCCAGAATTGCTTGATCGTTATCTTCTTCTATTAACAATTTTTCTCTCAACGCATCAGCTAAGGCTTTCGGTGCCCCGCTTGGCACCTCCAATGGTACATCCTTACTAAGCGTCTCGCTTTCTTGCAAATGCCTATCAAGCTTTTCCTGAGTTTCTCTTTCGCGTCTGACATTCTCTAACTTCTCGATAAGCATTTGAGCAAATTGTTCTGCCGTCAGCGGATGCATAAGATCACGTGGTACCCGTTGTGTACGAGGGATGATAGAATGATGCGCCATTGGATCGCGATTTAAACTAGCTGAATCTTTGATAGCTCTACACTGTCTTATATATTGTTTCTTACTTCGTTGTTTACCCATGGACATTCCATCACTGTAAATAAAAAATGTAATAGAATTTTTTAGAGATTACATAACGATTCTATAGACGAAACTAAGTTTTCTACGTTGATCTAGTAATGCAAATATACACATCATTTTTGTACAACATATACTCTTATTTTTGTGAAATTTGGGAAATGTATTACAGGAGAAAATATAAAAGAACAAAACATAAAATTTCTTTCATTCTTTGAATTAGAACAATTGATACACATTCAAGCGTTAAATTGTTACTTTCGACATTATAATTCAGGAAAGCGGTTTCAACGCATAGTATAAGAACTATGTAAATATACGAAATATAATTTTTATACTTAATACAACAATGAAGAAATGTTGTCAGAAATATTCTGTAAATAATTAGTAATGAAAATTCTTGAAAGAAGGATTTATCTTCTCTATGTTAAATGAAATTAAAAAAACTTACACTGATGAATCGGTGAGAGACATATTGTCTGATTCAGTTCGTGCATCACTGCTCAAGCTTTGAAGTTCTGAATCCTGTCTGGATACTGGGTTGTATGAGGAATAGTGTGCGTGCAGTCTGGGTACGAGCATATGATATGGACTAGCTCCATGTTGCAAGTAAACGCTATGAGCGCCACGCAAAACATCAAACCAAAAGAGAAAAACAAAAAAGATTGGAAAACGTTTTGATAAAAATATCACAAATTTAAAAGATAAAGAAAAATCAAAACACTCGTATAATACGCTGTTCGTTCGTAATGTGATATTTTTCAGTTATTTTGCGAATCGAATTAAACATTATACACTACAAAACAATGCAAAAAATCCACACAACAAGCTCAAAAATAATTATAGCTAAATAAAGCATTTAATGCAAATCTAATTTAAAGCATTCTAGATAATGAATGCTTTAAGTCAAAATTATAATAATATGAAAAATATATTACCCAGCATACGCTTCTGGCTTTGGTCGAAGATCCATCGCCCTAGTTTGTTGAGTAGCCATAAGCATATCTTTGGTCAATCTCAGCTCACCCCTCAATTCCCCAGGCGTTTCGCTAGCTGAATGTGAGCTATGCACGGAACTAACAAATTCACTGTCTTCGTGGACAGTGGGCAATAAACTTGGCCCGCAAGAAACAGACATTTCTCGACTGGATCCTGAGCTAGGGCATCCACCAGAATCTGGATTCTGACAGGACTGAACATACTGAAGATACATATCGGACCGAAGAAAGTTTGGATACGTAGTCTCATTAATGAGACGTTCAACTTCCAACTGTACAGCATCGAACACTTTCTCATCTGCTCGCCCTTCCTTAACCCGACGATTAGCCTCTTTTCGTACTTCTTCTGGTATAGCTAACTGCGACTTGAGGAAGAACTTTCTATAGATAAGTTTAACCAATTGATGTATCCTTTCGGGATCATCTTGTTCCTTGAGACCTTCGCAGGCGAACCAGAAGTTAAGAGGATTCGCATGGGGTCTGCCTTCTTGATCCAGATATTTTCTGAACAATTCCAAGCCCACTGGATCCTGCAGCAGAGAATGCAGATTCCTGGCCCACCGCAAGCAAGCAGGTGGTGAACCGCTTTCCATGGTTGTCGTACTACAGCAACCTTCCGGTTCAAATCCCAAAGGAGCTGAAGCATCGCAACTTGAAGCTGTAGGAGTTGCAAAAGAAGAGCGCCTAGGGGTCAGAGTTGGACTCTGTGGACGGAACCTGCTGACGTAGTTTCCTGTTTCCTCTCCTATAACCACAATTTTTTAATTTAAATTTTATCATTTACAAAATTAATTCGTATATGTTCTGTTACTAGAATAAATTTTTTTTGTATCCGGTGTGACTACATTGCTAGGTTAAGTTTAACATTTTTTCAAATACATATATATAGAACAACATACCAGGCACTGGCGGCCGTGGAGAGTTTTCATTGAAGCAACGTGCTTCGTTCTGTCGAGATCCACTCATCCTATCTATTATGGCCTTCACGTATTATTTTACGTTCTATATTTAATTTAGGCCCACGACGCCTCTTAGTGGACATGGTTAATCCAAACCTAAAATAAACATAATAATTTGTCATGTGAGTGTCTTCGTATTCTTTAATAAAAAATAATAAATAGTAAATTATGAATGCACGTGAATATATATGATTTTTAAAACATGTATAATAAAGGTAAATTTTTCTAACTGTAGGTTCCTCATCACCACCTATAAAATGACAAATATTATTTAGAAGAATTTATTTTCAATTTTATACAATTTGCATAAAATGATATGTATTAAAGTCAGTGATAACATATAACAGAGAGAGCATATTCTGAATTCAGAATACTCGAACAAAAGGCAAAAGCTAGGGATGCTGGATCGATCGAGCCCTGCTGTGAGTCATGTACCAATTAAGCACCTAAGGATGGTTTTCCTATCCCGAAGAACCTTAAGGGCGGAGCCTGACAGAAAAACCATAGGGTAGCTTCTGGCAGTCTGCGCATTGAAAGATGCCTCTCTATATATCCCTATTGGTCCGCGCAGACCATTTGTGTGGTATTGATCGACAAAAATTATAACGCAATCCATTGAACACTACAGTCAACCCCAAATGCAGCTCAGTTTCTAGAATAAAATCACTGCAGACTAGAATTTTATTTTGACAGGATGGATAGATATTAATAGATCTATAGGGTGAGGTATCCTAGGCAAAGAAAAGGCCATTATATCTCAAAAAGGTTTGGCTCTTTGTTATGACGGGCTATAGAAATATGATTTCATAAGCATCCTGCTGCAGCCATTTATGTAGTATATATCTAGAAAGCAAGCTATAATCTTATATTAACAATGTATTTAGCAGCAATGTGGAATACTAAAATGGCTTTAACATACTGAGATTTTACAAAAATATCAATGTTATTTAAATCATTCACTGAATTTTACAAGTAAGGATTACCATTCTACTCCAGTTATTTGAAAAAAACTAAACATCTACACCTATGCATTCATTAAAGCAACAAGATGTATACTGAAGTACTTCTGCCAAAAAAACTTTTCGTATTAGGTGCAGTTAAAAAGAACATTAAGAATTCGATAGTAAAAACTGGAATATACAGCACAGAAATACATATGTGTAGGTATCTTAATACAAGTAAATAGGTTTACGGTATATAAAAGCTCTACGCAACCTTAGAAATCTGATCTCTACCTGTATAGAAGGGAAAATATGAAATGAAAAGCTGTCATAATGAATCATCTCACTTCAGTGCACATTTACCTGCGTTAGGGGATGAAAAGGAATGTACATACCATTTTGCCAACGCTTTCCAACGAGTGACCTTGGAATCTTTATAGCCGTGTAAAATCTATTATAATCTTTAGCAGTTTATCGACCTCAACCACAAGCTTCTCCTAACTTCTATTGTTATAGAACAGAATGAACATGCGATACCACTGTCAACGCGTCTCTAGGCAAACTGAGCTAAGGCTGCGTCCTGACCAGGACCGACGCATTGGTACAGGAAGGGTGGAGTAGGGATACAATATCTGATCTCGACAGATTGTAGAGCTCGCAGTTCTGATATACCTACTCTAAAAACAATGAAGTAGATAGTTCTGATAGAACATAATATATACATACTGAAAAACTATACTTTCTAATTAGAAAGATCCTATTTTCTTTAACAAAATTTATTTTTTCATTAATGTACACTATAACAGCCATTTTACAGATAAAATTATTATATACATATTCCTTATAAAAATTAAAATATAGCTAAAGTTATCAGTAAAAAATTAGAAGCACCTTTAAATGTTCAATGAGTATTGGTTAAATTTCATAATTTTATACAAAAATTGTACGATATTTCTGCTAAATTAATTAAAACGATACCATACATAATAATTGCCGAAAAAACAACTTCAGAGGGTAGATAACTTTTTTTTGCACTAGAACTATTTAAAATATATTAAGTAACACAGTTGAGAGAATAGATATTATTTATAACCACTTTTTTTAACTTCGTATAAAAACATATATAGCACAGACTTTTTCTCCATTAATCACACAATAGAAAAATTAAATTTACAATTTCGTTTGTTAACACATAATAAATTAATGTGATATTTAACAAAAAAAATATAAAAACACACAAGTTTCAACCACCTGTAACTAACAGCGCGACACAGCTTCGCTAAATAACCGTTACGACTTTATTTACAATTTTCGTTCCATTCGTGCTAATAGATGGCACTAGTCACAATTTACCATCGTACAAGGTGTCTCGGAAAGCGTTGCAAAATGTTTTCTCTGAAACCACTAATGATGACATAAAATTCTTTTTTCGTACTCTAGGACTACCCGAGGCTCTTTCTACATAAAATACCGCGCTCGAGTCACTTTCAGAGGGTAACAACCCCCGCGTCTCTTTAAATGAAAAATGTACGAATTTTTCAGATGCATTCATAGTTACTCGTGATCCACATCGATCACATTTCTACATATTCACGATTCAAGTTTTGGTATATCTCCGTGATCAGATCTCCGTACATCAGAAATTTAACGGAAATTTTTATTCCTTATAAAAAAAAAAAAAAACCAAATAAACATATATTCGTCTATCGATGAATATTATGTTACGTGTATTATTTGTTATGCAAATATGTACGATTGTATTCAATACTTATACCCATTGCATCTACATTTACCGACGGATCATTTTTGGTTACGACTCTTGACACGGTACTCCCTCTATAGCGAACGAATAGGCGTCCATCTTTTTTAGAATTGTAACGAAATATTAGCACAATTAATACAACGTTAACACGAAATTGATAAGAAATTAATACTCTCTTTAAAGTAACGATCGTACAATTTAAAAGGATTCAATTTGAGGGTGGAAAGTCAAATGAAATGTACTTGAAACTGTTCGATCTCTTTAACAATAAAAATTCTGTGTTAATCATTACACGAACGTATGGGATAAAGGTTGAAGGGTGATTCACGGTTCGATGTAGCATATTTCATTAGAATCTTCAATTTTAATAATGACGAAAGTGCGAGAATAATCATTTCAACGAGCACCTTACACACTTCTTTAATTCTACTTGCTTAATGATGTCCGTAGTTATCATTATTCGAAGCGCAGTACCGTGAGATATAATTATGTGTCGAAAGAAAATGCGTCGCGTGAAGAACTATTAGGGCTGTTGCCTATAACGTCCAACGGTTTTTATGCGCGATGAAAAGGTTTCGTCCAATTTCAATTTCGAATAAAAGCCAGGCCTTCTCGCATGAATGAGGCCGATATATTTCATGGATGTCTTCCTTCGAGTTTTCAATACTGCTGAAGCATTCAAACTATTGTATCAGTGTCTGAATGGGACTTGAAGATTTTAACCCTTGAAATACTTCGAGCTTGAAACTTTTCTCTTCCCTAATTATTGCATTTTACAGTTAGAATTTTCACATTTTTAAATATTTTTATAAAATTGTAAAATTTATATGTAGTAAGTTTACCTTATTTTTTTATATATATATATATAAATTCCTTTGAAAAAAAAACCAATATCTCTCTATAAATATTTAGACTAATAAATGATCGATATATATTGGATTTATACATTTTACAACAACAACGGATCCTTTCTCAAAATCATATCCTAGATGATTATTTTAACATCGCGATATTTCATGAAATATAATAGAATCGAATTCTCAGAAGATGAAAGTCTTCAGCTAACCCCTCGCAATGTAGGAAAGCCATCTGGACACGATAGATACAAAATTCATCTCTCAGCGACACGATATATTCTCCTTTCGCTTGGTCGGTAAATACTAGGACCGGCGTTACCTCGCATACCAAGCTGTTTGATATCGACGAACAAAATACTAAGAATCCATAAAAGGATGTTCCAAGATATTGAAATTTTTTCAAGCGTGCAAAAATGTATCAACCGTGTGGAATTTAAATCCTGCTTCCAACTCGCATTGCCTTTACTCGTCCGAAAACATTTCTCGGTTTTCTTACGAATGCTGAGATATTAAAACGCACAATACCGTGATCTTCGCATTGGTATTCCAATGATCTCATTCTATATGCCCCGTGGTTTTCTGCTTCTATACAAACCCTAACCTGCTGTAAATATTTTTATATCGATGTACATTGCTAAATAAAAGAAGAAGTACCTCGTAAGCAACAAATGCACATTTCCTTTTATCGAGAGATCACAAGGGAACAACAAATATACAAGGTGTCCCAAAAATGTTGTAACATCTTGAAAGAGGTGGTTCGGGAGGTGATTTGAAACAACTTTTTCCTTAGCGAAAATGTTGTCCGAGGTTTCGTTGAGGAGATATTCACGGAAAACACTGACCAATCGGAGCGCGAGGATGCCGGTTGAGCGTAGGCTACGCGCTAGCCGGCTTCGCTCATACGCTACCGCGGCCGCTCCATCGGCATACTCGCGCTCTGATTGGTCAGTGTTTTCCGTGAATATCTCCTCAACGAAACCTCGGACAACATTTTCGCTAAGGAAAAAGTTGCTTCAAATCACCTCCCGAACCACCCCTTTCAAGGTGTTATAACATTTTTGGGACACCCTGTGTATATCAATTTCATTGTTTAGCGTGTAATTATTAAACGTCTTTAATTGTGCACATTGGTGCAGTGTACATATTATATTATGTACAAGAATAAGAAGTGCAAAGCGAGGTACAGCCAGGACTACTTTTCAACCTAACCTAAATACGTCGATCCACCAGTGATGGGCAAAACCCTAGATTTCGAATAAATCTGAAGTTTGCCGATATGTTTGTTTCGTTTCCTCTTTTGAACATTTTCCAGAGAAAGAAACGAGACAAACACACCGGCAAACTTCAGATTTATTCGAAGCCTAGGGTTTTGCCCATCGCTGCAATCCACGTACAAAATAACTAGGCGATAACCTGGACAAATGACTGTTGGTCGGTAAAGGATACTCAGTTTCAAAAATGGATTAAAGAAAAAAAAAATTTGCAAATTATAAGCGTTACTCTAATCAATTTTGATAAATTTCCATATAAACTTTCGATTTACAAAACGTAATATTATAAAATCGAAAATGTTTTCCAAAGCTTTTGTATTACGACCAATTACACAGTTTTTTCAATTATCGATGAGTAAAATTAGACACGTTCATATCAAATCGACACTGCATGGCACAGTGTTTCACGCAGTTTACCGTGGCGTGTATACGCTTCAAACTTATATCTAACTTTCATATACCGGGTATACCTCATTATCACCTCTATAAGAAGCAAAATAATAAAACGATATCTTGATGTCTCTATAAGATCGTATTGTATCACCGTTATAGATGGTATTCAACTAAAAATTTATCGATACGATTCAAACAGATTTCAAAATCGCACAAAATTGAACGACAAAGTACGATTACGAAGTACGAAATATTCGACAAATAAATCCTAATGTATAAATACATAAGAAGCACGACACTTGGCGAGTATAGCTCTTCCACATACTGTGCAGAGTTGGGCAAAATCCTAGAATACGATTACCTGAAATGTAAGGATAATGTTTGTCTCGATTCCTCTTTTGAACATTTTCCAGAGAAGGGAACGAGATAAACATCGTCCTTAAACCTCAGGTAATCGTATTCTAGGGTTTTGGCTAACTCTGATGCTGGGCTATTTATCGAATATTTGACGAATAGTCGAATACGTGTAGCCACCTTAACGCACGCCGTTAACCGACATTAAGGTTGATAAAATACTAATTTCTGTCGAGCAACCGCGCAAGATAGAAATGCGAAGGCGATAGGACGTCGAGGATGAAAAAGTTAGCGGTCACTGTGCGCATTCTTTCGAACACATTAACATTTTCTGAAGGTAGCGATATTTTTCTTAGCAAGAAAAAGCGATCGAAGAAATGACAAGTATTTCGGAGTCACCGGTTAGATGACGAGGCGAGGGAAGGGCCCCAGCTCTCAAAGAGCGTGCTTCGCCGAGCGAGGCGTTCCGAAAACCTGTAATTACGGACCCGACGTACATCAAGCGGTGCCGCCAGCCGCCAGCCGCCAGCCACCAGCCGGCGAGGTCTGTGTCTTCCGTCTCCCTTTTTGCCTTTTTCTCTCCTTCATCGCCTTCCTCGTCTTCCTTCTGCCTTTACCTGTGCCGTCCCGTTCGTGGCTTTCTTTCCACCGTCCGTTTCGCTCGCGCGCACGGTTTGCTCTTTCTCTCTTACGTTTTCTTTTCTCTTTTGTCTCTCTTTCGTTCTTTCTGTCCACTTTGAGCGGCCTCCCGCTTCGACTCCGACAGCGGTCCACCTTATTTGACCCTTCCCCCCTGGCCTCTCTCTCGCTCTCTTCGCCGGTCCGCTTCCAAAGGGCTCTCCGATTCCTCTTTTATTTTACCCTCTTACTTTACTTACTTACTCACTCTCGGTTTCTTTCTACGTCTTCTCCGTTTCTTCGTCGTCTTCTTCTTTTTACCCACCCCCTTTCTCCGTCTCTTTTTCACATCTTAGATTGCCGTGTCGGCAATCGCGGCTCGCTACTTGGAATTGTCCGAAAAACGGAGTACCGGAGGAACGAGAAGCAAAACCGAGGGGAAGAGGTTACGGAATCTTTCGGTTTCGAATGATTCCGAAACCTTGCGATTACCTTTCTTTCGTAATACATTTGTATCCGGATAAGAATGTACCAGCCATCCCTGTTCCAGTGTGCTGCAGTATCGTCGGTGCAATTGTTCTTGTACCGTCGGTAACGTCGGTAACGTTAAAATGGGTATCGATGCGCCGCGCTGTTCGCAAGGGACAAGCTCCTCGTACGTCCAACGGTTTCTAGACAAAAATTTGTGCTTTCTACGTTTCAGCGAAGCACGTATCGAGAGTTACTTTTACGTTTAATAACGTACACCGGTAAATTAAAGTCACCCGTCAAAGATCAGTAGCGCGGAGAAACCTCGCTACGGCACTGGGCAATCCGAAGCTCCTCAAACGAGAAAAGCACACATGGCGCCCATTCAGCTAACCCTTTCAGCTCTCTCTCTTCCCTCCCGGTACCTGTAAGTTTTCTACCAACCCACCCAGTCATCCTCCTCATGCGTCACCTTCTTCCTACTTCTTCCATCTTTAGGTCGCGCTGCTTCGACCTCGGTAAAATCTTTTTTACGCGCCCAACCGAGGAACTCTGTCTCAGACGACTCTATGCTTTTCTTACGGCCACCATTTAAATTTCCACATGGCTTTACAGAGTATAATTCGAATTTTTTTATCTTCCTCGACTTTTCGTTCGCTCCTTCCGCCGAGCTTCCTCTCTCCACCCAGACAGTTACGAAACTTTTCCGTTAACACACTCGCGGAGATTTCTGCTCGCCGTTTGGGGAAATTTTAGGGAAATCTCGGTGGAAAGCTAAGACCGAAGAAACGGTGCGCATCGGGAAGGTTTGATTATTTTTCTGCTCGTGGAAACGTAAATTCAATGTTGCACGAATTAAGCGCAATTGCATCCGGTATTTTTGCAGGGTACGTGCAACCGTACCGAAGTCACTGGTCATTTCGATCGATCCAACGCGAATAAACTTAACCCGATGAAAAAAACAAATCTAGCTTCTACAATCAAGTATTTACGCGATGCGTAGCGTCAATGGAAATAATCGATAGGCAACATTCCCGAGGATAAAGAAATATAGGAAATACAGTATCTTGTTATTTCGACTCCTAAAACCATTAGCAGAATTTTTGTTATAGATAACAAGTCGGGTAGGGTACGTGAAGCAGAGTGCCTGCGTTACCACTCTAGACCCTCGCGCTGATTCGTTAACTTTTTGCTTCGCGAGCTAAGGGAAACCAGAAATTAATTTGGGAGGTCGTCATTACGACTAAATAAAACTTTCTTTAGAAGCCCTGGTACATTCAGATTCTGTGATGTTTCGCGCCGGTATGTATCCTCAACGGGAGTTACGAATCAATTATCTTCAAAGAAAACGCAAAGGAATTCCTATGTCTGTGATTCGCGATTTTTATGCATTCAAAATGTATTGGGTTGTCCCAAACGTTTCTTTAGCTTTATTAATAAGTAATACATGCGCAATATTTTATGTTTTATGTTACATTATTGAATCGTGTACGATTCATTTCGCTCCATTACTGTTACACCATCAATGTCTAAGAAATTAGATTGTCTATTTATAGAAACACGACCACATAAAATAATTGAGTGCAACTAGCGAAAGAAAGTTTCGGGACAACCTAATACAAACACCACGACAAATATTTGTAAAGAATTCTTTTTATAAGAAGCAATTGTTTCTATACAAAAATACCACTACAGATCGATTTGACTCGGATGTCCTTGGTACCCGAAAATTCAGTATCGAGACTATCGATACGTTAGGGATACTCTCTAATCAACGTCGGACAAGGAGTGAACTTTCCTTATCAACCGTATCGGAAAGGAGAGATTCTTGACAATGACACAACGAAGGCATTGATCAACCCCTACTTGTCTCCGGGCACTTACGACCCTTGAAGCAAGGGTTTAAAAGAACTGCCTATATAAGCCAAGCTTAGGATCATTCAGCACACCAAAGAGTAGACCGTGCAAGCTTTACGCCTTTGTCGACGGGCACCCGTACGAGAGGACAAGCCCATGACATCATTGCCTTTATCAGATAGAAATATAAACTACCGTGCTGCGGGCCCTCAACTTTATGTTTATTATTTGTAGATTATCCATTTTATTTTTTAAGGATTGCCAACAGCTGTTTTATAACCTCACTCTACAGCTATGCCGAATAACATTTCATGGGCAATATTCCATTATACGATTAGAAAATGTCAGATACGATACGACTTAAATTACAATAATTTAAAGAACAAAGCCACCACTTCAAATCGAGTCACAAATGTCACCTGTCAGCTTACATTAGCGCCAAACTACTCGCAATATTCTTTCTACGGAGACCACCTGCGAGTGTTCCTATATAAATTCTATTAACATAATATAATAAAGAGTTTGACAACCTCGACTTACAAATGAAAAAGTTTATTGTTTCGTTATTCCTTATTGCGATTAGTTTTAAGAAGTATATCAATTAGAAAGTAAGCCAATAAGAATAACGATTAAGTAATACCATTGTAAAAAGTTTAGGAGAAAAAATGGACAAAGAGAGCAGCACAGTAGTATCGGAAAGTACAACTTTGTATGTACGCACTTTAATCCAATAAACAAACAAACAAACAAACACCTGCGAGTGACATCTATTATTGAAAGAAAGAAAAAAGAAAAAAAAAGAATGACTTCCTATTACGAGATAAACCTTAAAGTCCACGTGCATTGGAATATATCGGGTTGTCCAGAAAGTTCGTGCCAATTTTTAAGAAACATCCGAAGACACGTTTGAATTTCGATATATATTTATCGAATTATATATGCACCATTCTGTTCCACAATTTTTCCACCTTTTAAGGGATATCCACATGTTATTTGTTTTCAACCATTCCGATATATTCAGACCTTTACCAGCTACCAAAAATCGGCATGAACTTTCCGGGACAACCAAATACAGTAAACCCGAGAAAGTTAATATTACGCTCCCAGACTTCGACAGAGAAAACTTCGTCGTGTCTTCGTAAAGCGGACGTCGTCGGCAAAGGGTTAATACAGTGTCTCACGGTTACTCCGTTTGAAAGATACGATACGATGAAGGCTGTGCCGGTATCGAATGTCCATCACGGGCAGCTACGATTATCAATTAAATAATAAAGGGAGTGTTATCAGCCCGTAACGGAAATGATCCCGATCGAGCCATAAACACGGCTTCTAAAGTCTTTTGAAGCACCGACAAGGATTTGTTGGTGAAAGACCGAGCGGAAACGGTCAAAGGCGTGTCACCGTTATCGCCAGATGACTTTATGTAGTGGTATTATGCCTCGCGAGCTGCGAATCTTTCAAAGAAACTTCTAAGGGACCGCTCGGCCGGCAGCTACACCGACCGTCGGTCGTCGACCGTCACGACCGCCGGCCCTCGACCATCGACCATCGACTTAGGAGAATGTTCACTGACGTGTCAAGATTCTTCGTCGCCCCGCCTTTCTCTTCTCAATTCCGATTGACCTTCATTCGTCCCACGAATCAAATATGTGCTTCGGATTCTTCGACGTTATTTCGATCCAATAAAATCGTATACTCTCGAAACCGGGGACGACTAACTTACCGAATCTACCACTATCAACGATCTAATCAAATTCTATCCGAGCAACCGGACAATTTATGATAATTATTCGATCGAACAGCGCAATTTTTATACGTTTATTTTCTTAGTCGGAATCTTAATCTCGGTACTCCAAAACGTTATATACTTTCGACAACTTCCTATCTCTGTCCTAACGAAATTTCTTTGTTGTAATTAATCTGTCGTTCGTTCCAATTCTGCAATAATATAAGAACTACAAAGAAATCCTCAACATCGAAGCTCGTTAGTCCGTGTGTGATAGTAGATGTTAAACATTCTGAAAAAATAGAAAAGGTAGAGCAGAAATACAAATGTCATCACGAACGTCACCAGTCGTCTTGTTATTACCAACATTTTAAATTTCCGTTAAATTAATACCTCGATTCCGTAGCGATACATCGATGCGTTTTCTTCGTTGGTCACTCTTCATATTCTCGTTTCATTTAACTATGTATTTTACATGCCTCCAAGGCGAAAATTTGTTTAAGCGACACTATAAATGTTCACAGGTATAAGTATATATATTTAAAATTGTTTATCACTAGATATTAACTTCGATGTTTCGTGTATATTGTTCGCATACAAAATAACGTTAAAATTGAACAAAGATACGTCATGCTCGATCCAAGAATCGATAGTTCCTTTCGTAGGAGAAGAATCACAATTGGAGTTCACACACGAAACGATTGGATTAATCGCACAGGAACTATAGTTTTCAGATGATCGCACCGTCCGTAGGAAGTCTCGGAAATAGGATTTTCCAGATAAAACCGTCCAAGACGTCGAGCACTCCGCACGTTTTTGCTAGTTAGTCTCAATGCGTTTTTACACCGACTCTCGTTTTGTTTACAGTCGCCCATCTCATTGAATAAGTGAAGCAGTACACGAGGCGTTTCTTGGAAACCGTTTGCCATGCTGAGTTCGTCGTACTACGATCGCGCAAACACGCTAAATTTTTACAAAAAATGTTTCCAATTCTACGACGAAACAGCCACCAAATAATCCTCTCGTTCAAGGAGTCCCCATTAAAACGAAATCTTACGTGGACGAAGCGTTGTTTCGTCCAACAGAACTAGGTACACAAGTATCGACGAGGTTATGTCTGGTCAGCCTCGGCTTTGTAAATATTACAGCTGAGAGTTCGGCTGACAAAAAAACCACAAACTTCACGGTGTACAGAGGTTGTAGAAATCGTAGAGATCGTATTTGCGTTTCCAAAAACATTTTCGTTCGCGTTAAGTCCATAAAGCACGTCGCGAAACGTTGTTTTCGTAGCGTGAGTTAATCGAACCTCGTATCATTACCACTGTCCACATCGGCATAGTTGAAATTTAAAATTGATTTACATCGTATTCGGGGAAGAAACGCGATCGAACGTTATTCGAGAGAAATCGCGCGCGATCAATGGCACGATCGATGGATCAAGTGTTTTCTGAAAGATTGAATAAATAAGACGCCGAGCATTTGTTCTCGCGAGTTTGCACGGTATTGTAGTGGCTCGACGAAATGTCAGCGGGTCGAGCACGTAGCTGGATCGTATATTCGATTATAAAAAAATATTTTTCGTCGATCAGACGCGTACGTTTCGATCGCCGCTTGAAACTTTATTCCGTGAAATCTTTTCGTTCGTAACGAATCAGCGAAACGAGCACAAAAACAGGGGCTGAAGCAACGGCTCGGTTGAATGTGAATACGACAAAGGATGCCGAGGAAGACCTGTGCCCCATACAACGTACACGGTAAGACTGAAACTTACACAGTGACCGTAGAGCCAAGGGAGAGCGAGCATTATCTCTCTCCCTCCCTTTCCACCGCGCTCTTACACCGTCCTTCTTCGTCTTCTTTTCTTCTTACTCTGCCACACCTCCCTTACGGCAGCAGCCGCCTCTCCCTCTTTCTCTTACATGGTTCCCTTCCTTCGTCCCACCGCGGCTATGGTGGACGCAGGACAAAAAAGTGGTAGGGTCCAGGTATAAGGGCAAATTCTGAGCTATATATACCTATCCATACTTTAAAACTCTTACGGAAATACGAGAATTTCCATCAATTCGAACGGAGTGGTTTGCCTCAACGACGAGAACAAACCGATTTCGAAACGTAAAAATCACTCGCGATGAAACTCCAACGAAATAACGCCGGACTCGGGCGTCGATGGAGCTTTCAAGATTTTACAGATATCTTGGTTTCTTCGGTGTACAGACGTTTGGCAATGAAACCGAATTAAACAAAATCTAATTGCAAAGTAAAAAAACTGATTCGTATTTTGCTCATTCGAAAGCAACATGTATCGGTCGTCTTCGGTTATGTTACACGTAGACGTTCTTTCCGAGCATTCGACGTGGACAACGATTCTCAAAGATGATACGAAGATTAACGTTAAATTGTAACGTAAACGTAATATTAATTATGATATTATAATAATGCAATTTAGCGAAATATTTTCGCCTATGAAATTGGTTGTTTGCATTAG
Source organism: Hylaeus volcanicus (assembly GCF_026283585.1). Taxonomy (NCBI): domain Eukaryota; kingdom Metazoa; phylum Arthropoda; class Insecta; order Hymenoptera; family Colletidae; genus Hylaeus; species Hylaeus volcanicus. The sequence continues at coordinate 22,426,833 of NC_071981.1, forward strand.
AAACACGTATCGGCACTGGTGCGCCATCTAGCGTTTCTCAACTTCACTACTGCTGATAGACGTCGCGGATTAATCCTTTACCTAATTCATTTTCTGAGAATAATTGTTATACTCGTTCGTAACAACAAAGTGTACGCAACAAAGTGTACGAAAACTTTCAAGTTTCAACGTCAATTTACTTTGTCGAACGAAACCTATTCAAGTTAATAAACGTGTCGAACAATACGCTCTTGTATTAGGTTGTCACGAATGTTTCTTTCGTTTTATTAATAATTCATATATACGCAATATTTTATGTTTTACGTTGCATTGCTGAATCGTGTACGATTCATTTCGCTTCATTACCGTTACAGCATCAATGTCTAAGAAATTAGATTGTCTATTTATTAAGTTGTCCCGAAAGTTTCTTTCGCGAGTTGCACTCAATTACTTTATGTGGTCGTGTTTCTATAAATAGACAATCTAATTTCATAGATATTCATGTTGTAACAGTAATGAAGCAAAATGAATCGTGCACAATTCAGTAATGTAACATAAAACATAAAATATTGTCCGTGTATTACTTATTAATCAAGCGAAAGAAACTTTTGGGACAACCTAATACATAAACACTGCCACAGAAAATAATTGAATGCAACTCACGAAAGAAACTTTTAGGACAATCTAATATAAACCTTGTATCCGAATGTGGGAAAACATTTTAATTCGTAAAACTTCGATTCGATAATTAAATTGAGTGTTCAGCGTCACGCTCGAAGATCTACATTTACAAAGCACGAAAAATAAAGAAAATGAAATGTGTTCAATGAAATTCGATTGAAGTCACTGCCAAGCGACTACTAACGTGCCTTCAAGTAAATTACAAGCTAAGCCACTGATTTATCCTACCCGGCAATTTTAACCACAAATCTGCCGTGACGTTTTACGTTGAACAACTGACTACGGACTTTTATTTTTCCGTTCTCTGCCGGTGGAAGAAAAAAAATTTTTAACGATGCCTATAACGTTTGAATAATGAAAAAAAACTGAATAACGCTTCTCGCTCTGTCGATATTACCAATAAACCGCAGGGGAACAATGTTGTTTTGAATAACGAATAAAAGGGGCGCAATTTTTTTTATCCTTTATTCGTTGAAATAAAAAATTAATATTTTCGTTATAGAAACGATTGTTTTTATTATTTTCATTATTCGTCGCGTATTGCTGTCTCCGACTGTTATCGAGAATCAATTCGTCCATTATTTTCGTGTTTCAATTACTTTTTATCCCTGCCCTGGAAAAAAGGATAAACAAAACGACTATCTTAGTCGTGCGAGGTTCCTGTTCGTTTAATTCTCTTAATTCGTGGCAGGAGTCGATGCAGATTAAATTATTTATGATGATGATGGGAAAGAAGAAAAAAAGAAAATGTTGTAGGCCGCGAGCGGAACAGGAAATTATGAACGAAAAGAGAAGGAGAAGGAGAACGCCGCGAAACGGTCGGGGCTGGGCTAGAGAAAGACGAGTTACGAAAAGACCATTTGTGGGCAAATGTGAGAAACTATATAGCAATGCATCGGTACCACTTGCGCCGCGACGGGAGAGTCGGGAGCGAGAGGGAGCTAGAGGACAGATGACAAACCGAGGGAGAGGGGAAAGAAGAGGGAGAATTACGATGAGAGGGTATAAGAGAAGGAGAATCTCCGTTTGATCTCGCCGCCGCACGCGATCCCAACACACGCTCGCGCGTGTTCTGGCCTCTCAATATGGATTCGCATGAATGCACCAACACATCGCGCCAGTTAAAATCTCCCTTCTCTCTCATCTTGCCACAGTACTGCTTCGATCGACGGTGCACGCCTGGGCACTCTGTTGCTCTTGGATGTGTATAATAAACACCGTGCGAGCCAACTCAGCCGAGTCGCCTATAATTTCTCGCGGAAAATTATATGTTAATGCGCCCTTAATGGCGTCGTTCGTTAACGGGATCGTTGTACAAGCCCGAGGGATAGAACCGTGCCGAGAGCGCGATTCGTTTCGCTCGAACATGCCGCGGAGTCGTCATTCAAAAAAACAAAAACAAAAAAAAACAAAAAAAAATTAAAAAATAATAATAAAAGAAGAAGAAGAAGAAGAAGAAGAAGAAAACAACATACGATCATAGTTTCTCGTACCTTTCCTTATCGAATGTACGCGTATACACGCTTCTTAGAAATATCCCGGGAAAATATCCCAAGGGCTGGTGGTGGTGATATTTTATTTAATGCGCGCACACGAGCGGGAAGCGCCGATGTATTTAAACCACGCTTCGGTATGCGCATAATTCAATGACTGCGCGTATTCCTAACCTGGATGGAAATCATTTTTCTTTCTTGTATTTTCTCCCTTTTGCGATCGCGAAACAGTATTTCGTAGCCGGCTGTGACTTGAACGGTATTTAAATACTTTTAACAGATTGACCACCACACCGTGTCCACTTGCATACGCGATTATATGGTTCCGAGACGTGTATGTGTGTCAAGTCGAACACACGGACACGTTTTCTCCGCTTTCCACCGAGCCAGGGAAACCGCATTGATTTTATACGGCGTATCGCGAACATTGAAGACGGTATATTATTATTTTTAATTATTTAACATCTTTATAGGGCGAGGTTGAGCGACCGAGGCTGTTTCACAACCTGACCCCGAGGAAAAATTAACAAAGACGAACACGCCGCAACGAAACGACGAAGAACTATTAGATTGTCCAGAAAGTTCGTGGCAATTTTTAAGAAAACTTCAAAGGCACATTTGAATTATAGTATACATTTATTTATATGTATATTCATCGAATTACACGGGTACCATTTTGTTCCACACCTTTCTACCTTTTAAGGTTACATATACATATAGGTACATATATAGGTTATTCGTTTTCGGCCATTTCGACATATTCAGACCTGCACCACCTATCCAAAAATCGGCACGGACTTTCCGGGACAACCCAATAGTATCGAAAAAGTAACATTAAATGTGTTCAATTCTATTTCTTCTTCGTCGGAAAAGACGGACGAAAATGTATTTGATTTTTCCGTGTAAAATGTGATTCGATGTGGTGCATGTTGTTGCAAACGATGAAACGCACATTGACTAGGTCTGTTGTAAATTTAACAGAATCTTGGACGTAAGTGTGTTGATTACTTTCGCTGCAAAAAGAGACCATAATCTGATCTCTAATCTCTAAATTGATAAAAAAGAAGGGAGTTCTCTTTTAATAAATACGACGAGGAGTATGGTCAAAGTTCAACCGAGGGACACGTTCCTATATTGTTACACGTGTTGGGCATCCCTACCGATCGACGTCTGGCGACGTCGACATCTGTTCCACGGTTGCAATCGCGAACGACGCACGGCGTCGTAAGGTTAATCGAATCCTGTCCGCATGAAAAATCAGTTACCGCGATTGGAAAGAACGGTTATGCAAAAGAGGTTCGCGCACGCCGCGCGCCGTGGGTATATCGTTCCTCTGGTAAGCGGATAAAGACGATACGCGACGGAGCTTCCTGAAAGGTAATACTCATGACTGTTTGATCGGCCTCTTCGGACGGAGAGAATTTCCCGGGGGTCCACGGTAGCGGAACAAAGTCCTCAAAGAATGAAGATCGCCCAGCTAAAAACGTGGCAAGAGAAGTGGCGCCTTTGACCCTCATTGTCTGCGCTCTTTGCCCGTCGCATGCACGGCCTAATGGACTCTGTTTATCTTTTTCGCTTTCTTCTCTCCCCCTTCGTCTCATTCGCGACAATACAGACATACTCCCCCTCTTTCCACACCCCTTTCTCCCCCTTACTACTACGCGTAACTAGACTCGACCGAGCCCCGTCCCTTCTCGATTTTACCGTTCAATTTCCCTTCGATGCTCATCGATCTTCATACATCGATCGCGAATCGACGAATCCCGATCGTGAAATTTTCATCGAAATATGGAATCTGAATTCCAGATCTCCTAGCTCCCAAAATAGAAAAAACAAACTGTAAAAATCGTAATAATCGAAAAAGTAAGATATTAGGTTGTTCCAAAAGTTTCTTTCGCTTTACTAATAAATAATACATGCGCGATATTTTATGTTTTTATGTTACATTACTGAATCGTGCGCGATTCATTTTGCTCCATTACTGTTTGAATATCTATGAATATCTATGAAATTAGATAGTCTATTTATAGAAACACGACAACATGAAATAATTGAGTGGAACTCGCGAAAGAAACTTTCGGGACAACCCAATAGATCAAATGAATTTTGCGTACGAGCAGTAACTTTAACATCGTTTCTCCTACCCGGTTAATAATACCCCGACATAATTGGACCTTATGCCATCCGTTTCACGTTTCATCGATACCTCAATTACGAGCAACGAATCTCAATCGGCATGTGCAGTCTCGAATAACATGTGCGAAAACACCATATGACGTTACAAGAGGCCCCGAAATGGGTTTCGATGGAAGGGCGAAAACAATCCCAACACCCGAATGCACGCGAACTTCGATACGATCGATGCCAAACTAATTACAAAAACGTGCTCACCGAAGAGGATTTCGTACACGATTTTCATTACAGTTATATCGTATAATTTCCATTGAAATTAAATTATAACGTTTAACGGAGGTTCTACCGGGTCTATTTTTTTTTCATGTCAAATGTACCTTGTATCGCTATTGATATCATAGAACGCACGAACCGAATAGTGATCTCGGGATGAATAAGTATGTATAATTTTCTACTATTAAAATTTCTTCCGGTGGTGTTCATTTAAAATGACTCCTTACTCTTATTTAAATGCAGACGCGCTATTCATTTTATGCAAGGACGCGCGAATGATGGCGTTAAACGTTTCATTCTAGGAGAATCGATACACTGAAACGTTGGGAAAGCAGAGATTTTTAAAAAAATTCTCTCCGATCGAAACCACGGAGGAACCCGCGGATATTTCTCGCGATAGAATTGTTCAAAGACGAATCCGTCGCGCGACGCAACTTTGTTGTCGCATATTTTCGAGGAATATCCGACGAGGAATACTTGTTCCATCGTGGCGCGAATTATACGGGAACCGGAAACACTTCTCCGCATACGGCGTGTTTGCTCCTTAAAATTTTTCTCGTCATCATCTCGCGTCGCATGTATAATTGCATGTAGATATATTCTGTTTTGGAGTACTACGGGAACGAGGTTGGTACCAATACCGGTGATACCAGGTGCCCTCTTAGCCGCGTAAGAGATTGACACACAAATTGAAACAAGCAACGCAACGACACCGAGAAACTGAATGACAAAAGAGTTCGCGGTGGTGGTAGAGGAACGAGAACTGGACGGGAATGGTGGGGAGAAAACCAGCGAGAACAGTGCTTACAGACAATAGAGACAATTATTGCACACAGACAAGGAGACGATGGATCAAACGCGGTACCATTTCGGCGCCCCTTTTATCTTCTTTCACTTGTGCTTCTTCACCCATCCCCACCCCTCACCCACCCACTCCCGCTCTAGTGCTATCGCGCTTTCTTTTACTCTTATCATAATATGTTTCGCGTTTATTTCGCCTTTTACCCTGTTCAGCTTTGATACAGGCATGCGAGACACGATTCAACACGTGCGTCGCACGCTAAACTACTCGTTTCGCTGAAATTACTACGCAAACACCGGTGCTCTCGCGCTATGAACCTATCATTTAACGAAATAACGTATCCCTTTCGACCGATACCTGGAAGACACTCGGGGCGTAGCGTGCAATCTACAAAAAAAGTGGATTAAATTGCGATTTCTGCAAACTTCAAAGCGCCGTATGAAACACCATCGACAACCATTTTTTCGCTCGAGTCGCAAATTTCCCTTTTCGGGTTACCAGAACTTCAATTTCATAATCGAATCGTGTCATTCGCCATCGTGCTTCTCCGTTCCATTCGGCTCATAACGATCGACCGACTAATTGTTAATTTGTTTCGCGGTTCGTTTGGTCAATGGTTAGCGAACGTTTTTGATAAGCCCCTTTAAAACGAGAGAATTTCTGAAATAAACATTTACTGGGCGATAGATTAAAGAGCTTTAAATTGCGAACCGATGTTTACTCGTTGAATTTTTAACGGGGTATTATCGTCTAGAAAGTTCAAAAATTCGATTTCTTTTTTTTTGCATTTTCTTATCGTTTGGGGTTTTGAGAAAATGCCTCTAAAATATTAATTTGAAATTCGTAGAGTTCTCATAGTTGCAGAGGCTTAAAGGCTGTTCACCAGTATCAGTGGTAAATGTATAGCAAACTTTAAACGCGTTTTTCTCGAAACGACATTTTTCGAGTCGGGCGCACGTTTTTTTTCAAAAACTATTGGACCGACTGACTTCTGGTTTTACCCTGCTCTCATATTTTAGTTGACAATTTTCCGGGAAAATTAAACCTTAATTTTGCAAAATTAATTCCTAAGAATTACTGAAAAAAAAAACTTCTAGACGATAATACCTCCTTATAACACGTTGATTGCCACACTCATTCGCATGGAAGTCTTCACGGAACTAAAATTTCGTCTCGATACAATTAGAAACTATAGAATCTAATATTTGTCGTATTACTTATTTTTTAATTCTCATCAAAATTAACGAATACTATCCAGACCTGCTTTCATCAATAATTAGTCCTTTAATAAAAAGCTCCGTCACCCATACGTGGGTGACGTGGCGTTTAATGCGTTAATTGATGGAATACAGAAGGTTACCGAAGGGAAGAAATATATGCGATAATATGCGTAAAGACGTTATTTATAACCTTTGATATTCGAAATACGAGTTCGTCTAAAAGCTTTGCCCTTGAAATCTGTAAAAGGATCGTCTTTTCAAGGATTTTACCTCTCGATAAAATCGTTGGAATAGCTCGTCGTTCCGGTGGCGATAGGTGACTCGCGTGGCCCGCACGCAGAAGTAACGTTACAAAAGAATGGAACTGTCGGCGTCAAACGTTCTTTGAAATCAAACAGAAGGCAGTCCTTTGAAACAATGATTGGAGGATTTAAACAATTATTTCAGGTCATAGGGTTAAGTGAGCCACCCTATATAAAAGGGAGCAACGCATGAGAAGCCAACCCCCTGTGTAGCGGCACACACGGTTGTGGGAATCCCCTAGCGTGAGCCGAAGATCGAAAGGAGTGGGCGGCACCATTTGTGATCGTGCCGTTTGATACCACGTGCTCGGTGTGGTTAAAGCACAGGGGCACTCCGCGTTCTCTCATTTTGATATCAAAGAGTCCCCTTACGAGAATCTCTAAATCGATGTTCTTTGACTTTACAAAGCTTTCGCCTGTAACGTCCCTTCCGTCGCCTGGCTCCTTCTCGTCTTCTGTTATTCTTAACTCTTATTTTTGTACACTTCGCCCCTACTCGCGTGTGCCCCGAGTGACTGGTAAAAGCTTTCGCTTTATTGCCGATAATTGCAGAAGGGGAAGGGTTGTCGTTCAAAGAAGCTTGTTAAATGCGACAAACGAAGGGTCAGGAAGACGGTGTTCCCGCAGTGTTACCGGGCGCGATACCGGTTCGTTTCTTGTTACGTTCAACTGGTAACGCGAAATAATGCGAACCGAGTTAAAAATACAATCATTTTATTTAAACCGACGTCTATAGAATTCTCGAACTGTGGTCTGGTAGCTGTCTGGGGAAAAAGGGGAAATAAAACTGTGGAAAAAGTTCGAATGTGAAAATTATGAAATTATTTAAATCGAATAAAATTTTTCCCTTCCGCGTATTTATTTAAAGAGTAGTTTTGAAAATATTAAATAAATAATAATTTAATTTATCTCTAACTCATTTTATTCCAGGATACGTATATTTGTACGTATATTTGTACGTATATTTACACGCGTCGCTCGATAACGCGTCGATAAGAATACGTAACCGATCGCGGTAATCTAGTTTTCAAACTGTTAGCAGAAACATGGAAACGACCGCTATTATTCGAGGGCTGGTTTCGCCCCTAAAAGCTACGGATAAGATAAAGAAAAAAGAGAAAGAAAAGAAAAACGCGCCTGGATACTTGTTCTCGGTCCCCCTCTATAAACCAGCAAAATTAAAAAGAAAAAGAGATAGAAAAAAAAAGAAAGGAGTGAGAAACATCTCGAGTAACCGATGTTCCATTGTACGCGGAAGACCAAAGGCAAGGATGACAATATCAAGAAAGCTTGAAGAAACCTTAACCATAGAGGTTTATTGGCGTGAAGGAGTGTGGAGCGTGTCTACATCAAAGCGACCGCTTCTGAACTCTATTCCCTTTCTACTTGAACCCTCACCGTCATCTCGTCACCACCTCCACTTCTATCAACTACCACTGACGTCCATTCGGTCTGCCAAGGTTGTGCACGCAACCAGACAGAAACCCCCGAATGTGTAACCCCGCTATCGTTTACCACGTACGAGTCCGTGCACCGATGGTGGTTATTAACATCCATTACCATCTCAAACGAGACGCATTGCGACGTACGATCGGAAACGTTCCGATAAACCGAATCGGATATTTTCCAATTCTCGCCTAACTCGCGTTAATTGTCGCCGCTGTTGGAGTAACCGAGCATTGGAATTTTTGGCAAAGTAAAACTCGTACGACAAACGCTGTGAACGAAGCTGGGAGAAACTCTATATTTAATACAGTAAAATGTGCGGTTTTGGAGCGATTTTTTAAGAAGTATCACAGTTGTCTACAAAGAGCAGTTTATACCAGGTACACCCTCGGACATTTAAAATTCTTTACTCCTCGCTGGTTCTATCGCATCTTGAATATGCTTCTCAAATCTGGAATCCATTACAAATTGGCCTTACGAAAATGATTGAGTGTGTTCAACATAAATTCTTACGGCCAGAGATGGGCAAAACCCTAGACCTCGAATAAATCCGAAGTTTGCCGATATGTTTGTCTCGTTTCCTTCTTTGGAAAATGTTTAAAAGAGGAAACGAGACCAACATATCGGCAAACTTCGGATTTATTCGAAGCCTAAGGTTTTCCCCCGCACTGCTTAAAGCACGTTTCTTATAAGATAGTACTTTTTAAAATAGTCGATAGTAAAATTGTACGTTCCAGAATACTGGAACTTTTGAAATTCAATACTCCAAGCAGACGACTTCGAAACAGTGATATTCTTTACTTAGATCCATATCGTACCTCAATTGCAAAACAAAATTGTGTCACAAGAATATGTGCGATGGCTAATAGCCTTAATATGTCTGTCGATCTCTTTCGTGGCTCGTCTTTAGCTTTTAAAAGGTCAGTAGTTGCAATTTTGCAGAGGCGCAATCAAGGTTGAACACGTTACATCATAGTGATACCGTATTCGTCTCCATCTTTGTTTTGTTTTTTCTTGCGGTCATGTTATATTGTATTTGAGATCAAGGGCAGGTTTGCCCGTAAATAAAGTATTATTATTATTATTACTGCTACATTACTAGGAACGAATGTTTCGACCATCGACAAAGTTAGTTATTCGTTAATGAAACATGTATAAATAATTTATAGGCTACACACGAATAGATTCAAACGGCCATCGCTACGCACAAGTATATGAACGATCAATAAATCGTATCAGCTGCGGTCGGTCGTAACGTTACATTCGGCCACCACCAATGATGTTACAATGGTCTCCGACTATGCTTTTGATCTTTGATTAGAAATTTTCGCTAATGAGGTGCTTAAACGTGCCAAGTAACGATCGCCGTTACGTTTAAAAAGACTGGCTTTAAAAATCGACAACAAATAAAGAGCGGATATTCGCGCAGGAAATATTTACGTAGCAATTTTAAAGCAGCAAGAAATAAACATCTGAACCGACGTAGTATAAGGGTCGAATCGACTGGCTCGATAGTTTTACCGTTAATAGAGATCAAAGGGAAGAACGAATGCTTTTCCTTTTGTTTCGTTTCGAAAGGTCAAAGCTAAACGGAATTTTAGTCAACTTGGGATTATGGTACGGCGAGCAAAAAGCTCAGAACGCGGCCGAGAGACGTTCTTTTTATTTATGGAGACGTCAACGCACCACCGAGTTCGCAATGCGATAATCACAACTACGCGAAAACACCGTGGACGAAATGGTTAAAATTCGGGACCTCTCCTTTTTGCTCGCTGCTGTAAATTACTTTACAGTCTGTGGATTCGAAAACATTTGTTGTCAATTATTCCAAATAAAATGCCACCTAATCGGATACTCGAAGACGATGATAACTGTTTCACATTAATCGAAGTTGGTTCGCATTAGCGTTGGGCACAATCTTGAGGCTGATTCACACTCTCCGTCAGCCAACCGTCCATCGACCATTCGTCAAGACAATCTTCAAAGGGACCGCCAGCCGGAATGGTGACGGGCAATGTAAATACCTACACGCGAAATCCATTGAAGAATGTTTCGACGGACGATTGTCCGCCGGATAGCGTGAGTCAGCCATTATTCGGATAATGGCTAACGAACGGGAGTAATGGTAGATTGTTTATAATAATTCAGCTGAGAACAGTTGTTTAACACGTTACACGTATAACAGGGATTTTCGATATGGAATCAAAACATTAATTCTGAAGATCGGGTGTTAACCGATCGGGGTTCCGGACAACCCGATAGATTGTCTATTTATGTAAACACGACCACATAAAATAATCGAGTGCAACTCGCGAAAAAAACTTTCGGGACAACCTAATATTTTCATGGCGACCTTGATGCTTCCAAAACAAACGAATTCAACGAAAATGAAGGAAAAGTTGCTTCGTCGGATTTACCCTTCCGAAAGGAGCATCTTTCTTACAAGGACTTCCTCGTAGACTCGAGTGTCCAAGAAATAATGATGTCTTAACTATTCGTCGCATTTATTTGGATTTGTCAATTATGGAGGAAGGCATAGCGGGGGAATTCATGTTGGCTCGACGATTGTTCCGGAGTTGGCTGAATAATTTATAAAATCGCTAATTGATATTCATAGTTGCCGGAGCGTAGACTTACAGCGTAACATATGTATTGTTTTGATAAGGATGGAGCACATGTAGCGACTGGGACGCATGGTGGGACGAAAATGGAGGAAAGAACGAACGGACATGAAACGGGAACGATCGTTGGAGCCTCGAGAGAGAAAAAAGAAGCTGGAAAACGTTCTTGCGGAACTTTCCCGGTATTAAAACGTAACGAATTTGATTCGTTAACGTCGAAGAACTCCCCCTCGCAACCAAACTCGCAACCAAGTTACAAAACAAAATAAGACACTCCCTATGGCGATAATCTCTTCTAGTTAAATATTTTTAACAAATTTAATGGAATCGATGCCTTATATACAAGTCATCCAACTTTCGCGATCGTACGATAAATCACACTCGAGATACAGACCAAAACAGAGGCGAACATACATATACGTATACGCGTAGAATATCGTAACATTTCTTCGTATTTGTAAACTCACGGGGCATTGGAAAGCATAGAGAAACGTCGGAGGTGTCGAATTACTACCGATAACGATACTTCCCCTCTGTTGTATTGAATAACTGGCAGGAAAGCGACAAAAAAAAAAAAAGAAAAATGGGTAGGACACGAAGAGAGGAAACGAAACTGCGACTGGGAGAAAAGCCGTTGGAACGACTCGAGAAGAAAACGCACGGCTGCGTTCGGCGGTGGGCACGGGCACGTCAAGAAAGAGAGCTCGATTCGTGAATACACGTTCCCCGAGACGCGCAAAGCTCTCGTAGCTGGAAGCAGAGTAAAAGAGAGGGAACGGGAGGGAAAGAGAGTTGATCTCGGTGAAAGAAAAAGGTGGAGGAGAGAGAAGAGAGACAGAACGGTGCACGCAGGCGACGGAAAAGAGACAGAGCGCAAACGAAAGGAAGAGGAAAGGCAGAAGGAAATAAAAATCTGAGGGAAAAAGGAGCGAAAGAGCCGGCCGATAGAGTACGAGATAAATAAAACGGTCTCGAGCGGCCGTGTAAACATTGCAGTGTATATTTTGGAGTGAATGATTTTCAGTGTTACGGCACGAGGATATCGGACGCCCGTTAATTTTTCTTTTTCGAGGCTCGCTAGACGTTCGAGCCTGCACAGATCGGCAGGTCTGAATCGTGGAATGGTTGAGAAACACGCTCGGTCCTGCGGCAAGAAGGGACGATAGACGAGAAAGGAAGAGGCGACGAAGAAGCTGGAGGATAAGGAAGAAAACAGGAGGAAAGGAGGAAAAAGAGGCGGTGTGGAGAAAGAGGAGACTGGGAAGAAACACGGACCGAGAGAGGACTGGAGGAAGTAAGAGGGTAAAGGAGAGAAACGAGCGAGAGGGAGAGGGATTTTAAGAAAGGAATCGGAGCTCTCGAAAGAGAAAAGACGGCAAGTGGACTTACTCGGTATATCCGACAGTGCTTTTATTTGCTAATGCCGTGATGACGATGCGTCTCTTCGGCGAGACCGACGTTCCATGCTCGAAATTGTCAACTCTTGATCGAGAAATGGTACGAGCCGAAACGCAGACACATCGTAGCTCTCTTTCTCGTCCTTACTTTCTCGCTCTCTCCTAGCGACGACGATGATTCGGCGTGAACTCTCGACACTTCGACACGACGCACACACGCACCACACTCTCGAAGAACGATACACACCGCACGGATCCCGGAGAGTAACGAAGCCGACTTGACACGCGGAAGGCATGCAAAGTGTTTCCCGGTCGCATCGGGTAAACAGAAACCGCGTTGAAGTCACGGGAAATCGGGCACGGTTCGACTAGGCATTTCGCGGCTCGTCTCTCAGGCACATCTTGGTCGCCATCGAGATCTAACACGAGTGCGCGCGCGGGACGCGCACTCTCGCGGCCTCTGGCCAAACTTGCCCCTTCAAAGGCCGGCCAATCAACGGGTCGCATGGCCTACTCCAGTGCCTCCCAACCTCTTTTACTTCGCGACGCGTCAGGAGAGCCGAACAATTTATACGCGGTACGCTTTTTCAAATCGAACCGAAGCCTAAGAAATTTCTAACGCGACACCGAGAATCCATGTTTCAACAATTTGTCGTCCATTATTTGTAAACGATGTATGAAAAATGTATTTCCTTGCTCGCAAAAACCGACACGCTATCGTTGAAGTAAACATCTTAGGAGTACTATACGATATAGTTTGCGTCTTCTCTTTTATTTTTATAAATTAGGATCGACAGCTTAACTTTGATTTTGACTCTGCACCGATAGCTTATTTCAGCATGATATCCAACAGCGTTCACGACGAACGATAATGGGTGGTATGAGAAAGCTAAGAAAAGAACTGTTGAAAATTGTATTAGAAATTTCTTTTTCTCAACGAAAAGTTGAGTAATTTAAAGATAGTAAAAAAATGTATCACGGACAATATTTATAAGATAAATGTACCAACTGTGTAAAATAAATGTTTAATTTATTATGAACTTTTTCGCGGCACTCCTAACGCTTTCGTCGCGTCACACCTGTTGGGAAATGAGAGGCACTGGCCTATATGCCCTTGCCGCGAGCAGTCCTGTATCTAGTTGACGCGCCGTCATTCATTCATCTCTCGGAATTTTCTTTTTCCGGAACTGTTTCCCTACGATCGATTCTTTTAACACCGATGCTCGTGTAATCGATTCGTTTTGCAATTTATTTTTTCCTACCTTGGAAAACATTGTCAGATAATTTATTTCGTTTTCCGCGCGTAACTAATTAACGTTATTACTGAGAAGTTTGCGTACACGTACTTGTACAAATGCCGCAGGGCTGGCTTTAACCATAGGCCAGCCAAGTACTGGCCTAGGGCGTCGAGTTTCGTTGCAATTCTAATTTTTATTTAATACGCGATAGATAAACGGTTCTTTACTTGTACACACTTTTCTTTCGGAAAATTTGTACAATTCGTTTCGTATGAAAGGAAAGAGAATCCTTGCTTTCCATCCACAATGCGTACCACTATTAATTAATTAACCATCTAACGAGACTCCTCGCGTGTAATATTTGTATCAATATAACATTCTCTCGTGATAAAATTAATAAAAAATCATCGTTATACATATAATAAATCGATAAATTCGTCTATGACTTTGCTCTTCTCCGTCGATATCATATCTAAATCGTTTGATGCTTTTAGTTTTCCATTCTGTCCGCGTTAACGAGTGGCGCCATCGTCGTGTTATCTGACACTAGACGCACAGAGGCTATGTTGTTGGAGAATAACGCGAGAGGAAAACGTTTCTAGCGTGCGATGCGATTAACAAACGTTACACGATACTTTGATTTGAACGAAGGGGACAGGGCTTGACGAGGAACGAGGATTAATTTCACCTCTCGTTATGCGGTTCGGTAGCTATGAAATCACATCGATACGCCTCGCGTTATACACCATTTCTCCCTTCTACTTGGCCCGCGTTATCGATTGTTACGAACGCGCCACCTGATAATGCGTTAAATGTGCACTTCTTTTAACCGAAATCGCATATCCTTGAATTTACTCGTCCGAAAGAGCGAGCGTCGTCTAATCGGACTTATCCGCGCCATGCGAAATTGACGTGCGCTTTGTACACTGTGGTGGCATGGAGGTAAGTTGATACAACAAATATACGAACCGCAGTATTTTCTGTTTTATCATTTATACCGTACCGCATATCGTGTAAGGTAAATATTCGTTTTCGCTCATTCTCTTCTCGTGTATCGCGAGCATGCGTTCTTTTCACGTTAAACGTACGTTTCGTACGAGTAGTTATTGTTATGAGTGGATGTAGATGAGATAACAACATTTTTTAAATTTTAGTTTTGATTTTTTTTTAGTTTACCGCATACAAGCGTTAAATGATTATATCGTTGAATGTTAAAGAAACTTTTGTACTTTTGTATTTTATTACATTCATCGATGTAGTATCGTTATATTAAATAAAAAAAAGAATAGTGCGCCTGTACGTATGCAACCGCGAACCACGAAGCATTACACATGGGCATCATACGCACAGGAGCCACGGATTGCAAAATTTTATTCGAATACTAAATAACGAATCAAACCAAACTATGGCAATTTATTCGATTTTCAGCGCCTGAACTTAATTTTGTATATCGTTAAAAAAGAAAAATACAATTAATAAAATACCATAAATTAAATAATTGTAATTTTGTCTAGATATGCCAAATACTGGGATATCTATCCAAACATATCAGCATGAAAGTGGAAGACTAAAAGCTCGATAGAATGGAATCCAGGATGCCCGTAAAGTACGACGATTCTTAAGTTCAGGATGGAACTCAGAAAAGGGCCTTGGTCGAAAAAGATCCTAGTTCCAGCCTGCTTTTTGGTAATTCTAATCTGGATCTTTCTAATCGACAATTCGTTACTCCTCGCTGGCCTGTCTGGTAAACCAACCTTACAAAAACCCAGAAATTCCGTTTCATCTACACACACACACAATCAGTATCCGGACCGTCTCTATATGAAGGAATCCTCTATGATAAACGATGTCGTATCGAAACACTCAAAGGTATCGAAACTTCAAGTGGTGTCACTTTGGACAGGCAACAACACCGTTAAAGGAAACACGGCCACCTTGCGCAAGTATCAGATCTTGAAACAGCAAGGCTTAACGCCCAGCAAACAATTGCCAACTGCGTTGATAATCGGCGTCAAGAAGGGCGGGACCAGAGCGTTGTTAGAGTTTCTAAGGCTGCATCCCGCTATTCGTGCAGCTGGCTCCGAAGTGCATTTTTTCGATCACCATTACGTCAAAGGATTCTATTGGTATAGGTACGCGTTACGATAAATTCGAATTCTTCTCTATCATCGATGCTACGTATAAAACGATTAACATTCTATTAATTGTAATGAATATTCAGTTCACGATATCTTTCAGACACCGGATGCCCCCAACATTGTCCACTCAAATCACAATGGAGAAGACGCCATCTTACTTTGTGACCAGCGAGGTGCCAAGAAGAGTTCAGCGTATGAACCCCGCGATGAAGTTAATTCTTGTAGTGAGGGATCCTGTCACTCGAGCTATATCCGACTACACGCAAGTGAGAAGTAAACGGGCCAACATGCCCAAGTTCGAGGACCTAGCGTTTCTGAACGGATCGCGAATCGTGGACACCTCTTGGGTGCCGCTGAAAATTGGCGTGTACGCGCGACATCTGGAAAGGTGGCTCCGCTACTTTCCATTGTCGCAATTTTTATTCGTCTCTGGCGAGAGACTAATCGTCGATCCTGTCGCCGAGATGACGAGGGTGCAGGATTTCCTAGGCTTGAAGAGAGTTATATGCGAGAAACACTTTTACTTTAACGCTACCAAGGGTTTCCCCTGTCTGCTCAAATCTGAGGAACGTCCTACTCCCCATTGCCTTGGTGAGTTTAACGCAAATCTATACCAAAATACCAACAATGTCTATTGAGTTGAGACTCGGCCTAATTTAGCAACGTTTAATTTTTCAGGTAAGAACAAGGGTCGTAGCCATCCTTACATAGACCCCGTAGCCATACAACGATTAAGAGATTTTTATCGTCCATTCAACCAACGCTTCTATCAATTGACGGGAATGGATTTCGGTTGGTTGTGAGTAATGCAACAAGTAAATAAACATATCGAATATAGTCCAGTAAAAAAATAGTCAATTTTATCGAGATACTGTACGCACGCGCGAACGCCCATTAGCTTGCACAGACGAGTAATCAGCTAAAAAGTAATGATGTGTTTACTCGTTACGTTTGTTTCTATCTGTTGCGATACTTATACGACTCGAAATATTTTTGTATGCGACGTAAAGCGAAATGACATTATTTTAATGTGTTGACAATATCCCAAGCGATTCCTATTCTTCTTTGTGATATTACTTTAATTAATGGTATAAGTTTCACGGTTACAATCAATGTTATTTATTGTATGTATACTTTTCGTATACATATCTATATTTTATACATGACACAATGAAACGTTATTGCAAACTCGATTCTTAGTTATAAGATTAACTTTAAGTTATATCTTCCAGACAGTTATTCTCATAGTTTTCGTGTATGGATATATATCATTGTATTAATAGTGAAATAATTTAAAGCTTTTTAAGGTATTATTGCCAATTGAAACGTGTGATACTTTGAATATTTTTATTGTTATTTGTTATATGTCTATACGTATAGTGTGTTGTGCATTTGCATTAACGTTAACATTATAAAACATCGTTAATATTAAGCCGAAGCATGTATCGAAGAGACACGTAATTTCGGATTTTGATATAGAAGAGAAAATGAAATGGACAATTTATCATACGATATTTCATCGAATTTTTAGTTTGTAATTTTCTAACGTCAATTAGAAATTTCTAACGACCCAAGTTACCGAAATATTTCTAAACTGTACAAAACATATAATTATTTTCTTGCACAAACTACAAACTGAATTCATTTGTATTTTGGGAAGGTGCACGTAACCACATAACCTAAAGTAACAATTTGTACAAATTTAATTATAAAATTAAGTAAGTTCCAATCGGATATTAGTCCAACGATAGCCGTTAACTATTAGAGCCTATTCGAAACGAACCATATCTTTGCAAATTAGTCTTCTATTATTAAAGATATTTCCTATTAATAGTAAACTCACGTAATTTGTAGCTCGATGAATTATGCGAAACATATCGTCGAGTAGTTAAGTACACGTTAAGTTACTATGCTCAAGTGGCCTAACTAATCTATTTATGAAATAAAACTCTGTAAAGAAAGAGTAATACAAATAAAAATTCATACTGATGTTTCAGTCAAATTCTTAAGTTGCATCCATTCATTTCTTACTTGTTTGTTTTTTCCATTCTGTTGGGGCCCACTAGTTCCCCTGAGGGGGGTCATTTCTTACTTCTATCTCAATCCTACAACATTCTGAATTCAGGTATTAAGCTTTAGCTTATTCCGAGTGCAATAAAGTCTATAAATCGTTAACAGAAAGTTAAGGAACAATCGAATAAAGTGATCTCGTACAGGAATTGTTGATAGTTATTTAACAGCCATCAATCCTTCTCGACAAACGCTTTTTGCTTAGTTATGCGATTAGGTTCTCATCGTGCAGTGTGCATAGCAAAAAATAATTGAGCACTCATCATCGTTAGCGGCGAGTACGATTACTTCCGTTGGGATTTCATTTAAAAGAAATTGTTGTTTCTACACGCGATCATTTGCCAGCGAATATAAACGTAAGAAACTTGCGGAGACACTGCAAGAAAAACAAATATTTTGTTAATGATAAATCACGACAAAGACATACGTACCCGTTACAAATATTTTTAATCATTATTTGTGAGTGGTGGGTAAAGTAAAGAAACACGATGCTTGTGGTCAATTTTTTCTGTCTATTGAACTATCAAAAAGAAGATTAACAATACAAATCGAGCCGTTCGATGGTAGGCAAACGTTTTCATAAAGTTCTGTGAGTTCTTTCACTTTCCTAAAAAAAAAAAAAAAAACAGAGTGCATTTTGAGCCCCATCGAAACAGCAACGGATACAAAAAAAAAAACACACAAAAAAGAGAATGTAAGTGCGACACATGTTTTTTTTTTATTCAGTACTCCTATCTTACGGTTAAGATTCTTGAGCAATCTTATCGATTGATGGACGGAATACATATTGCTGAGGGGGTGAGTGGTGGGGGTATAGAAACGCTGTTAGAATATGTCAGTATGTTCATCATACATAATCGTCGAGGAATCGTAAAAACTAACGCATAATACAATTCGATTGGGGATGACAAATACTGATCAAACGCATTCGGGACAAGATGAATACCGTTCCTTTTTCTGGGAGGGGGCTTGTGGTGAATGGGGGACTCCCCTTATACACTAACACAACGATGTGACTCGGTCCTACGATACTGGAAACCGATTTTTTTTTTTTTTTTAAATGAATTTTCGCAATAACAAAGAGCAAACTATCGCCTGCTTTCACTCTATATAATCTAAGAAACAAGGTGTGATTTATAAAATTAATTTTGTTGCATTTACTTAGAATTAAATTATCGACTACAATGTTCCTTACGTCTAACTACTAAAACACGTCGTGATCTTCTTTCTAAAATGTAATCGAGGCTCTTCGACTACGATTTCACTTCTATGCTTTAAAGGTAATATCAATTCGCCGTTGGTCCCGAGAGCATTCTTGAGGTGCATGCGAAAATATACGTTAAAACAATTTCTTATATCGTGTAAATGTAATGTAAATATTCGAAAGTACAATAGAACCTCGATAACTGCAAGTAACGAGGCTAAAAGTTCGTACAAGTATCGAGGCTCGTGCAATTACAAAATACTATCCGGATACACGACACAATCGTTAATTCTTATATAGTAATTATCCTTATTATTTTGGGCTGTTTTTATAATACTAAAATATGTATGTATTTTTTAATAATACATTGCAACAACCGAGGTACTCACGCAACTGTACGGTTGCATCTATCGAGGTTCTACTGTACACAGGCAACAACGCGCATAAATTTCCCGCTTTTTCACCAGTTCATCCAGAATTTAAAATTTGGTCCACCATTCAGTTCAAGCAGGCTCGGTCTAGCCAGGTTTCTCTTTTGGGTCCGCTGGGCACCTGTGGTCGCTGAAAAGGAGGACGCGAAATCGACCCGTCGCAAACCTGATCTGACATTGACGAACCAGAATCACGCGGTCAAAAGAACATCCGTTTTCACCACACATACAATTGCTATCCATATATAATATATACACACAAGATTGGCGGACTCCTCTATCGAACCGTTCTTTCGGAACTCCCGATCCTTATCACAAATTCAGACACAATTCCGATAAAACTTAATGGCAAGTTGCTACGAAGCGCTTCCACATAGTGGCAATTGGGGATCTTATATCTTACGGATACGCCCGTGTTAACCCTTCGCAGCACGAGTGCTTAGTTTTAAGCGATCATCCCCATTTGCTTGGTGACCAGCACTTACGCTACTTCCATTCTATTCTACCCTCCTTATGTTTTTATCCATACATTTGCTTGGTGGTGACCAGCACTTAAAGAGTTCATTCAAGCACAGTGGTTAGTATCAGTAACCACTTTCATGTATCCTACCCTTCCTGTGCATGAAAGGTTTCGAAACTTAAATAGAGATTTGAAACTTGCACCGCAAGAAATTCATTCGAGCACAGTGGTTAGCGTCAGTAACCGCTTGCCATGACAGTTTTTAATCTACACCTTTGTTCGATGACCACTCCTTGCACTTTTATTTTATTTTACCCTGGTTATACGCAAAAGGCCCCCAAAACATAACCGAGAACTTCAACCTCGCACCGCAAAGAGTTAACGAATACTCGAATCGTTTCTTTCGTTCAGTCTGGTACGATTCTATTCGAACGTCAAAAAGAAAACGGATTCTCTTAATGTTCTGGTATAGTGTCGTTGCTTTACGACTGTTTCGCTTAACCTCGAACGACAATTCGATTGGGCTGCGTTGGGCATACAGATGATTTACGGCATCGGGACGCGCTTCCATCACTGCGAAGGCAAGCAATTCGTTTCCAACCAGAGTTGTACGGAGTGATTACACGGTGGTTACTTTAGGTATTACAAGAATTGTCGGATTAAATTAAAAATCGCGAATAATCGCATCGCTAATCGTAATTACATTTTGCCCAACGTCGCGTTCCCAACATGCACCACACGGTATCGCCGTTTCAACAGACGACCTCGCGCCCACATGCATACTTTCCACGCGCGTCGTCGATTGTTCTCGATGCCCGCGAGGACGAGGCACCGAGAGAGTCCAACGTAACGAACAAATAGAAATAAACGGAGACGATCGAGCGCAGAATTTACAAACAGAATCATCCGTACAATTCGACCAACGAAGGGTTTGAGAAAGATTTGTGAGGCGCGTTTAGGTACTAAACAGTGATCGGTTGCGTGAACGTTGCGCGGAAAGCCGAGGGACACGATGCGCGGCAGCGCAACCCTAAGGGATAAAGTATAATTTTTCACGCGTTTCGGCGACACGTCAACAGCCGTGCGCAAACGACGATTGGACGCGTCTTCCGCATGCTGATCGTATCACTGATCAAATTTCTGCTCTATATATTCTTCGACACACGACGTGATCGTCCTTACGCTTCCTGTTAGTATAACGCTTCGTAGCGCGGTCTTTCCAGGCAAGAGATCTCGTTTCGTCGCGTGGTCGTTGCCGTAGAAAGTTACCCGCGCGTACGTTATAGTCCAAGCAATAAGGAAGAATAAAAGAGTAGAGTCGATCGAGCCCAGAACACCAATGAGATTCCTCGTCGGCGCCACGAGTGCTTCCTCAGAGGTGGGTGATTATGATATCGTCGTCGATGTCGTCCTTCTCGTCGTCCGTCTCATCCACCTGGTTTGCCTCCGCCTGTGCCGCCTTTGGATCCTCCGCGATGGCCTTGAGCCTCTTCTGCTTGCGCCTGTGCAACAGCTCGACTATTATGTATCCAATGCTGCCGATGATCAACACTGTCAGCATCACGAACAGCTTCATACGGGCGCACAGATGGGTGCTGTACGCGTAAGCTATCACGAAACCGGCGCTCTCCCATAATCTGTAGTTCGAGAATGCGGCCTCCTTGTTGCGCCTGAACAGGGTACCGTACAAACCTGAAAACGGAACGAGAATTAACACGTGTCATGCATCGCAATGTGCCGATAAAGCTTGGCGATTTGACCTATATACATTTCTACAAACTTCTTTCTAATGTCACTCGGTTACTAACAATTCAACAGTCTTATTCTTATTTGACTCGCTACGTTATGGAGTTCTTATTAAGGGTGCGCGGAATTCCAGAAAATATTCGGGATTCCCGAGAATATTCGGGATTCCCGAGAATACACGAGATCCCGCAAAAATCCGGGATTCCCGAGAATGTACGGGATCTCGAATGGTTTCGGGATCCCGGATGTATTCGGCATTTTGAAATTCTCGGGATTCCATCCCGATCCCGGGAGGAATTCCCGTCCCGACCGGGATCCCGCACACCCCTAGTTCTTGTACCTTCTTCTAAGCCTTTAAATACTCGAAACGAAATTGAAATTTAACACGTTCGACAAGCAAATTGTAAATACTTTATACACGTGACCACAGAAAATATACAACAAGTTGGTCGCAAGAGCGTACCATTAACTTGCGTCTGCCATACCGCGTCCCCGACGCCCCAGAGGCCAGAGACGGTGTAGAAGACGTAAGGGTTCGCGGGGTTCGGTTTCCAGTGGAGTAGCACGACGACAAGACTAGCGTGTACGATGGCGCCCAGCGCCATCAGCGGTTGCCTGCCGACGAATTTCATCAGAGATCCGAAGAGCAGCGAGCAGGCGGCGTTCACCACTCCGAAGCAGATCATTACGTAGCCGACTTTGTGCACGCCTAACGCACAGGAAATGTAAGCCTGGAAAGAAAAGAAACGATAGTACACGCTAAATGTAACGACCTTCTCGACGATGTTCTCCTTAGGATATAAGCACTCTATTTCAAGCGAAGGCCTGGGAGTATCCTCTCGCGATCTCGGTAAACATAATTCCCATCGTTTCGAGCATTTAATGAGGATTCGGTTACGTATATATATGTATGCGTGTAAAAAATAAATGGAAAAAAAAAAGGAATTTTCATTGAACATTCCCGGTTTTACGATCTCGAGTTGGTATTTACGATTGCTATAAAAATAACCTTGTCCTACGTACGGGGTGTTCGGGAATAAAGATCGGGTGATAAGGGGGACATTTTATTCTCGAATTATTGAAACTTTTTAGTGTTTACGTGTGGGATGCGTGGCATAAATAAAATGCACGCGCATCTTAGCCTACATTATCATGCAGTACGTCGAAGAGAATCTTTTTCGTAGCGTTATATTTTTATTAAAAATTATTTGTTGCCGAGTTCTCTCATGTCGGTAGGAAATTCAGTTTCTCGAATCTAATCCGCTATCGTATAAATTTTGTATCTCTCAAAGAAGAGTGTAGACTGATGTTGGAATCTTGTAAATATACAACGATCGATTATCTTTGTATAAAAAATGACAGATATTTTAGTCATCTGGATGAACGAACAAACAGGATTTCGTGCAACCGTTTAAAGTTAAGAACGAAGAAGATGTCTTGGAAGCGATAGAAATTTCACTGACGCGGAGTAGACCGCGAAGATGCATCCGATGCGTCTCTATGCGCTTTCATTCGGTCACGCGCGCGTGTGTGTGTGTATGCGTGCTCGTGTAGCTGTACGTTCGACATCACCGGTGCGCACAGAATGAAAAAAAGATCGGGGATAAAAAAAAACAAGAAATACTGGTTCACGGGATTCCAGGTATGGAAGTGGTATCGGGGAATTGCTGCAAGAATAAGATTCTGGGCTATTTATAACGCGTCGAACCAGCTGATTCAATGGGAAGGTAGCATCGCGGGTTCCCGATACCTTCCAGCAGCATTTATTTCTCCGATTACTGTATTCCCTCGCCATTTTCTTCTCTGTATACGTATTATGCACAGGTATACGTGCACATTTCGTCACCGAACTGGTTTCAAGCTAGTTTGCCTTCCGAACTATGTATATCATCCTCTTTTCCTTCTTATCTCCCTCTCCGCGCGGTACACGCAATCGATGGGGCGTTATACAATTTAGAATTTGCAACGTTCTCTGCTGGACGATTTTCGAAACGTCTCGGCGTGTCAAGGTGTTTCGAGTTTAATGGAAAAAAAAGTATTTAAAAAATTCCGTTTGCGCGTATGTACGTACGTTGGATCTGGTTTATTTCAAGTTTTGGCAACGGTTTATCGGAAAAACAGGAAATTCGGTAGGATGACGTTTAAGTGGTCTGCACTCGTGGTTATAAAATATCGATATCGTTGTTTTGAAAGCCAAAGGATGCGTGATTCGGTCAATATTTCACCGTATCTCCGATCAGTAGCATGTATTTCCGGAGAACAATTGCACGACCTCGGATGGCCGTTGCGCATCATGAATCTGCCGTTCTGTATCCGGTTAGTATCCGGGTGATCCAAGCTTTTTGTGCTCTATCCGATGAGCATAATCGTTAACAATTTCAGTATGCCTCTTCGGATTATTGATGGCGCGTTTCCTAGAATTTTCTCGTTCTAAACGACGCTTTTTCTCTGTTCCCCGATCGAACGGCCCTCCGCGAATTATTTTCCCGGAATTGCGCCGACGCTTTGTAGGAGATTTTCAAATTATGACGCAATCGAACGCACGTTGTATTTGTTAATATTTTAATTTCCGAACGGATGACGTCAGATGTTTCCGCGTGTCTTATCTGGCCGTTTGCAGACATTTCCAACGAGTGTTTTATCGTTTCCTTTTTCTTCGGAGATTGGGTTTAGAATGCATAATCGTTCGTCCGTAAACGATGTCTTGGCGAACGAACTTTATACCGGCAACAAGCTTGCTCATTTTCTGTTAAGAGTAGTAGATTAGTTATTCGACTCTCATTGTTATGTGTTAGCCGATTGTTCTGGCTCGTGAGTCACCAGTAATTACACCTCCGGTTGTT
The DNA here is from genome assembly GCF_026283585.1 of Hylaeus volcanicus. Lineage (NCBI taxonomy): Eukaryota > Metazoa > Arthropoda > Insecta > Hymenoptera > Colletidae > Hylaeus > Hylaeus volcanicus. Next base: position 22,451,310 of record NC_071981.1, read on the forward strand.
GAGCGAGGAGCTGAAAATATACGATGTTGAACTCTCGGAAACCCATCGAGTAGTCGATGGTTAGCTTATTAATTTCGACTCGAGATTCTGTCGTTGGCATCGTCGCGAAACCGACTGAAAATGTTTCGTACTTCGAACGTGGTCTGGGTAAAATCTGAGACGGTGTATCGAAATCCATGTTACGGGAAGTCGTGTTTTCATTTCCTTTTAGTTTCACTTACGTATGGTATCGTGTTTAATTAATAAAACGATCAAGTCGCTGCGCGATACAACATTTTCACAAAAGGATGATGTTTGATTACTCACTTGTGTAAAGTCTGCACCGATGAACGCCTGCTCCATGCCAATCCATACCGTGATCGGTATGAGGAGCTGTTGATAGGGTTTCTTCAGCTGATAAGCAGTTGCCGAAAGCAATTGTATACCACTGAGCTCCTGGCTATCCACGCGTCGTTGCTTTTCGCCGTACCTGAAACACGGAGAGACAAAAGTTTATTTAAAGAACACTCCTTACCGAATCGAATTTAAAAACTTTCCTAATATATAAAAGTATCGATTTATTAGGCTTTTAGGTAGTATTAGGTTGTCCAGAAAGTTCGTGGCAATTTTTATGAAAACTTTAAAGGCACATTTGAATTTATAATATACATTTATTTATATGTATATTTATTGAATTACATGGATACCAGTTTGTTCCACAACCTTTCCACCTTTTAAGGGATGTACATATATATATATATATGTTATTTGTTTTCAGCCATTTCGACATATTCAGACCTGCACCACCTATCAAAAATCGGCATGGACTTTCCGGACAAACCAATACATAGTATTTGTTAGAATAAAGGTAAAATACTCTACGACGAGGTCAGTTTTGCAAAATACATCTCTTTAAATCCAACGTAAGCATTCGAATAGAGAGAAGTTCGATAACAGTCCGAGTCTACCGATTCTACCGAGTTACGGTAAAAGGTCCAAAATGGCGACGACACGCGAAAGCATCCTCGACTCTGCCGTATATTTCCTAGAAAATGATCGGCTAACGAATCGCGGAAGTTTTACCGTAATTGTAGACTTAAATGCAAGATAATTACCGGCGGCGTTTCTGTAATGCCACAACGCGATGTTATACCGTAACGTTGTTTCGTAGTTTAATTTTAAGAAGTCTCGGCTGAGGAAATCGAGCCACGACGAATGGCGTGTCTAAACTATCCTCGAGGCAGGAACGTTCCGCCGTGGAAACTAATAAAGCGTGGGCCTTCGCGCGGAAGAGACCTCGGGGAGGGTTATAATACAACCTGTGTTCTTTATTTGTTACATTTAACATTTTAACTATTGGCTTTATTGGATATGGGAGCTCTAAATAATTAATTACGCTCTATATCAAAAGAAATATATTTTATTTCTCACGACGGCTGCAGAGTTCTTTTCGTTACGAGATCTCAGGCTTGACTAATTAAAACATCGACCCTAGAAGGAAATCAGGGTCCTCTCATATCTCCCGACTGTTTATGTTTCACGTCGCCACAGTTCGACTTTTGAAACAAAGTATCGATGGCGATACGTAGAAGTGAAACATATCGGAGAACACCGATTCAATTTTGACAAAGAACAAAAAGTTTATTCTTCGTTAAGCGTATTGATAATCCAACAGGAAAGGAAATTAGGAATGAGAAAGTAATTATTTCGTGACTATTTATATACGTACAAAAATAATCGAATCGATAACTTTTTGTCTGAAGAATTTTTTAATACGACTTCAAATTTCACGTAATTTTCACGCGAGTTAGGTGATAGGATTACCGAACGATTCGAACGTGTTACTCCAGCTGCTGTTCGATATCTCGCGACTACTCCTTGAAAGGCTCCTGGTAATATTCATGAAGTTAACATTGTCGAGGATTTCTATGCCGTGTGTACGCGATATAGTCGTTTTCTGATGTCACCGGAATTCCAAAGTTCACGATTTTCTGTCAAAGGGATAGAACGTGCTCGGTGGTACGGGTCTGATACAGTCGCCTTAACTCGTTTCTTATGCTAAACAAGCGGTCGCGGGTGCTAGTGGCATTAAAGCCTGTCATTGGAAGTCCCGATATACACGTATTGTGAAATGTTGACAGAGATTATCGAAGTGAAACGATCGCACTCGTCGATGAGAGTAGTTAACGGCATTTAAAATAGTCGAACCCGCAACAGTTGATCACCTTTCATACGACCGTAGAAAATTTGAACTTCAACGCCAAACCCATAGAATCCTACCAGAAACGGCTGTAATTTCTTACAGACGCGCAAGAAACGCTATAAAATACACGACAGATTGCAAATGATTTCAAACAGCAATTTGAACTCCTAAGAAAAAAAAAAGAAAAAAAAAATAGTTGAAAAGTCAGAGAACCGAAAACTCGATAAAATAAAACTCGGATGTACAAATTATTAATTTTGTTTCCAAAGAGCTCGAGAAATGTAGAAAAGCATATATCGTGCTCGATGCGAACGTTCGCAACGTACTACTTCAAATTTCGAAAGATACAAGACCTGTGTTCCTTATAATCGCCTCGATAATTGCGTCCCTTGACGCATCGAAACGGCGCAACCAGATGATACGAGGAAACGAAAGATTCGATCGCAAGGCGAATTCGCGTAAACGTCGAGTAAAGGGGATTAGGAGCAACCAAGCAACCAAGTTGTTTCTTCGTTGCGAATTCTTCCATCTCGCGAACGGATTCGCAGGACGAGAACATGGTTAGTCGGTTTCATGAACGCTCGCTGCGTTCATTATATACTCGCCGTGGAACCGGTTCCGGTGTTTATCCATTTTTTTTCTCGTCCCCCGTGGTTTTTTAATTGCGTGACAATTTCGAATTCAGGTTGAAGGACGAGCAAATGAAATCCCGACCCGTTCTGCTTTTCCAGCGGATATGTATCGTTAACCAAAAAGGCTGCCACGGTCTTTATCGTAAAGCGTGGAATTTATTCTTCCTCGAGAAAAACCGCGCGGCCATTTGTAACGATTTTCGCGTAACCAGGTTTACGTAAATCCTCCGGCAGCGAACTTTCGATTAGTCGGACGGCCAGCACGGCGTGTAATTAATCTACACCCGTCTCTGTTCGATTCGGAAAATCACGTGCCGGCAAAACATTGGCGTAAAGAACGAGACCATTGCTCGGTGCACCGTTAAACGCTTCGTTAGGCTCCCGTTTCCTCCGACTGCTACGCCCGGTACCTCTACCTTCTCCTTTTCGCGGCTGAACAACTTACCGGATCGAATTGCGCCGAAGTTTGAAACATCAGGAATGTTACCAAAAATAATTAAGAAAGGCTTGTGTTTCTTATTGATCTCAATTGTGATGTAACTACCTCGACGCTCAGCGCTTCCTTTGTAATTAATATTTCATTTGCATCCTCGCTAGTAATTTGAACCGTAACAAGCGTGCATTCGGAATTAACTTCAACTTCAACTTCATCGGCTCTACTTTCACAAACCAACTTCCACTTTCACATCCCTGCTTTCACGAGTAACCTCGACTTAAACATTACCGCTTTTATAAACAACCTTTGTACTCCTACCCTCCTCGATCGATAACTTCAACGTTCCTACCGATTAGTAGTTGTTCGAACAACTTCGGTATCGACGATCCGTCGAAAAGTATCGCTTCCCGAAACGTGAACATAGCCAATCTCCGATCTAAACCAGTGTCCGTCTTCCGCGGCGACTTTACCGTCTCTTTGTCACAGAGACAGTTATCCCCGGCGCGGTGGAGAGGTCGATAATGCCGAGAAAGATCGCGGAAGTCCGCAGCTGAACATGTGCGGCCGAGAAAGCAAAGACTCGTAAAAGGGCCGTCGCGCAGAATCCGGTAAATTATACCAGGCGCTAAATTTAGCCACGGCAGAGAGCACTCGAATACGATCTATCCCGCGGGCCTGAAGGATCGGGTCGCGGGAGGATCGAGAGATTCGAGAGTCAAGATCCGAGAGCAAGGCTTTAGATTCGTACGGTCGGCCCCCGGGCGAGAGCGGCCGGTGAATTCGCAAAATAAATCTTAACGGTGGTGTTAAACGACCGCGACCGTCCTGACGCCCCAACCCAGACAGCATTCCAACGAACACGTTCGTTGTTTGAGGTCCCGTCGCTGAACCCCGTCTAATGCTTCTTGTTTTTAGAGCTCGACGCGTTGTGTACACAAACGCGGTACCGGTCACGGCACCTTCGGTGAACTCTCGAAGGAGCGTTTCCTGGAAATTCTCGGGAATAGTTTGCACGTCGGCTGATCATTTTTATGGGTGATAATTGGCTTGTTCGGACGCGGTGTATTGTTATCTTTCGCGCGGAGACTCGAAACGCGGAAAGCGGCGGTTTGTTAAACGGAGCGTTTCGGCCTGTTTGAACGGAGGATTCCACGAGCCGATCGGAAACATTTTCTTCGACGAGGCTCGAATGGAAGATTCTTGTTTAGGTCCAGGCGGTCCGTAAACTCTCTTGGCGCTAGGTTAGATTCGATGGATAATCTACTCTCCGTATCATTTACAATGTAACAAATACCAAAAATTACTATTACGATATCTCCTTATTCCTCGAAGCTACCACGCGTCAACGTTCACGTTCATGTAAACACAGTATCTTTAATGCACGCGTCGTCCAGGTATATCAACTGGTAAGAGACTCACGGGGGGCACGGGTGCGGATAACGCGACAGTCGAATCGTAGAAAGGCGGTGGTGACGAGCGATTCGTTAATCGCGTGGCTCGTGTCGAATATTATTCAACGCAGACCGCGCTCGACGAATGTCAACGTACGAGCGAGTCATGCACGTGTGCATTCTAAGTACAGGCAGCTTGTAAACATTAAACAAGCCATCGGCTAATCCAGATACATAATTCAAGTATGTCTGACTCACGAGTCCCCGGGGTATCGGTTGTGGTCTCTCACGGCTCCCATCGATCGTCGATCGGAGGAACAAGAGGAAAAAAAAAATGAATGAAAAATAAAGGGACGATGTCACGTCGATCGTAAATATGTCGCGCGGTGGAATAAACTATTAGCCGTGGACCGTTTTAATCGATGGTAAATGTATGCACATCGCCGAGGAAAAACATTACTTGCGCAATCCGCGAGCCGACGATAAGCAGAAAGACAGAAGCCTTTGGCGAATTCAAGGCCGATCGAGCCGTCGTTACGGATTAATAACGCGCGCGGCGAAATTCTCGCTTGTCGCATTTCTCGAAAGAACACGTACGCCTCTGCGTCGAGATTCCGCCATTTAATTCTCATTTCCAAGTTTAACTTCAATTTTAGTAGCGAACATGGTTAATGCTTCCCGTAATGGCTGTAATTTATATATTTAATTTCGTTTGGACCTTCCTGGTGACCTTTGGGGGATCACTCCTGGTAACAAAGGTGACGAGCAAAGGGCGATGGTGTCTCATTTTTCATTTATGGTAGGGTTTTCTTTTCTTGCCCGACGAATAACGGAATTACTTGTGTAACAGATTCCAGTGTCGTAATTACACGTCCGTCGAGACTGGTTCGATAAACATCTATCGTCGAGTATTATTTTTGCTCCGGTATGAAATTCATCGGTTGGAATTCATAAGAAGAGATATATAATTCATCGATTATGATCTAGTTAAATTAATTTTTTTCGATAATCCTTATAAATTCTCCTTAAATTCAGAAATAATCGTATTCAAACCTGTAAATAAAAAATATTCATTGTAATCGTAACCAACGAAATCGTACCCAAAAATCGATAAATAACGCTTTTGTTTCCGACAAACATCGTTCTGAATTATATTTCTAACAAACTACAACGGTCCCGTCCGAACAAATTGTGAGAATTTCGAATGAAAACTATCGTATTAAATGACGGTACTTGTATCGATTCAAGGTCGCGGTAATCAGTCTTCTCATTAACGGTGGCGTTTCTGATTGCACGGAGCCGTTCCGTAGATACGTATCCTTCTTTTCTGGTTATTCTCTTGTCTCCGCGCGAATCATTGTTCACGTGTCGTCGGCAATAACGCGCAAATATGAAAAGCAGAGAAAATTCAACGTCATTAAGCGCCATTAACGTCATCCTCGATAGCGCTCGTAACAATGCGGCGAGGTCGACGAGAATCGTTTTATCTCGAAAGGAAAGAATAAGAACCGACGATAGACGGCCACTGAATCGGAAATGCCGCGATCTGTCCTAGCGTTGGCTCGTTCCCGCCATTTCTGCTCCTTCCAATCTGCGGGAGACCGGCTCCTGAACCGTTATGTCCGACTCGCGTCGTCGTCGCGACGCGGCACCGTGTCATTTTACCGATACAGCTTCGACGATACACGGAAAAATCGCGATACGATTATTCCCTGCTCCGTATGGACGATTTTTAATTATACAAAATATAGACGTTGTCCTTTCGTTAAAATGTTATCTTATGTTAGACTTTCCAGGACATTCTATACACACGTATATTTCACGATTGTGTTTTAATTTTATTTTGTTACGATTCACGTGTACGACCTAGGCAAACGCTCGTCCGTAGAATTATCATCATCGAAGCTCGCGTTAAAATTGAAACGAAATAGTCCTCCTTTGCTCGTCATCTTTACTCATAAAACCAGACGTGATACCCTCAAATCCCAATTCGTATCATCTGGAATATCAACGAATAGAACAAACAAACAAATGGAAATAAACGAATAGAATTGACATTCGAAAACTTGGAAATCTTTTCGACCGTTCCTTTGCCATCGTTATCCTTCCCAAGTCCTTTCTGGCTGACCCCGAAAAATTGAAGGTGCGAACACAGTTCGCGTGGCGCATTCTCGATAAAACTTGAACCGAAACTAATAAAATATCGAAGCACCTCGACGATATCGCTATGAAAACTGGATTGGTGCGATATTACTGCTCGAGCGCGGTCTCGTTAACGTGTCTGACTCTTACGTAACAACGCTACTCTCTCGCGGACGTTATGGAGTCGCGTTCCAGAGACAGTGGAAGTAGAATAAACCGAAAGATTCGCAATATGCGCCGCGCATAACGTTCTGCAATGATTCTGCAACTGCTACAGGTTCTACCACTTACTATCGAATGGCATACGCGAACCGTAATTAGATACTGTTGCAGGCGCGTGTAAGTGCACGGGGTACGATAGAGCCAGGCCCGTATTGTCCATTATACAGGCATAATAGGTGTGAGGCCTACATACCTTTAACGAGACTTATGGCGCACGCTATGCCCGATACATTACCGGACTGACGGTTTAGAAATTGAAACAATGCTTCGATTGGAATAAATTGTGTTTTTCTTTTTGGACGAGGAAAGCTAGAATTCGCCGAGTATACTTTCGTAGAATGTGTTATAAGTTTTCGTTTGTACTACAATTGTTCTTTTTAATTTCTGATCCCCCCAAGAAGACTTTTAAGCTATTTATGCAAAGACTTGCAAATGTAAGAAAAATAGATGAAATACTAATATATTTAGAAATTTTTAGAAATAAAAACGAATTAACGTGAGATCAACGAAAATGAAATAATATACAAAAAATGCTCCCAGCTGTGGCTCTGATAGATTCATTTATTTATCCAGCATCCCGTGGACTCGTACTATGTTTACTTTCCCCGTTTTGCTGAATCGTTGAATTCGCCCGTCATAAATTTTTCACGGAGAATCGCATGTATATTCTGCCGCGATTGGCGATGGCAAAAATGCCACTCGATAGAGTTACACAAGTGGTAATGCATCAAATGGTCGAAGCGATCATTATGATCGTGGTAGGTGATTGTCAGTCGAGAACCTCGTATTTAATATTCTCGTACATCGGGAATGGTAGATCTAACGGATTATACCTTTTTAACCTATACAGGGTGTTTCGTGAATGGCGGCACAAGAGAGTTGTAGCGTCCTTGAGTTGTCCGGTAAAGGAACAACTGCCACGCGCCGATTTTGATGAAACTTTGCGCAAATGTTCGTTAATAAGTAGGCAGCGGCAGGCGAAGGCAGCTATTCATTCTTTTGGCTGATGTCTTTGACCGAATTAAACGAATTCATGCTTGCGGCTATTAAACGTCTACTTAAGTGGTCTAGGATGAATCTTTATGAAAATTGTTACGAAGGACGTATACGAGAAGGGTCTTTATCACGCGAGCCATGGAAACACCGCCTGTCAGCTTGTAAAGACACCTCTGAAGAAATCCGAAGCTCAGAAAAAGATGTTTCGTCCACGTGGATACGTCATTTTCCAATCGATCGGTCGCAAGTGTACCTCGGCAATTTAACGCGACAACGTACTTATTAATGTGGAAAAAAAGGCTCCGATAAACGACGGCATTAGTCCGTCAACGTTCGTTGTCGGTAAAAAAAAAAGTTATTTTTATTGATTGTAGAATCGATCATCGACAACCGTACAACTTGATTTAGAACTATAACGAATCGTGGCGTTTAATTGCGAATTAATCATTCCGAGAAATGAAATTCCAAGGGAATCGAGGAATCGCGATACGCGCGATGATCTCTACGCGCTTCGACCGCGGAATGCGAATCTCGCGCGCGACGATATCGTACAGGTGAATAGACGATGAACGATGAATTGAGTGTTCATCGGAGCGCAAAATGCCGGAAATCGAAAGTACGTCAAGTCTTCGCGGCGCGAGACCCGCACCTTTCTCTTCTATCTCTCGATGTTCCATAAGGCAAACGTTCCAGATTCGTTCGTGTATTTTTCGATCATTCTGCCGAGTAAAGGTACTGGAGGGTTATATAATTGTAACGAGAAAACGATGCGTAGTCGCGATTTACGCAAAGCTTTGGGGAACGCACCGATTAAAAAGTTCATAAAATTGTATCGTACGGACTCTCTCAGAGCTACGAAGCATTTTACACGCCGTCGCGAACGCGTTAAACTGCTCGTGGCACTTGGGGCATCGCTGAATCGAACGGTCTTCTCGTGAGAGAGAATTCGTTGTTTGAAATGTAAATTCGCGGTGAAAATGTAAATTGATCGTCGAATTAAAAACAAAAGAAAAATTTCAATAAGTACCAAGCGTCGAAATTAGGTGCGTTTAGCCGAGACGAGAGACAAAGGGGCAGCATACCCATCGTACAAGTACGTTCGCTGCCAACGTAGATTTAGGTGTACGTACATACGTGTGTATTTGCGCGATAACAATACACGTACGCGTGCGTATCGCGGCTAAGGAAAACGACAATTTTTCTAACTGCTCCGGTATTATGCGCTACGATTGTAAAGCCGACTACGATCATCAACGCGAGCCGTATATCTGGACGATCCTATGAATGAAGCTCGGATTCACGGTAATACGGTACGCAACAACGCGGCTTTACGTAATTCATAAAGAATCGTGAAATTTGCATTCTAACGATAGTTTTTAGTCGGCCTACGGAGGAATACGTTCATAAATATTTACGGTGCAAAGCTCGACTCCGCGCATTATACAATCTATAATCGAATCTCCTCGAATCGCTTCCATGCGACTATTGAAACTTTAATCGAAACAAGATAATTGAAGTGATTCATAGGACTCGATTGGATTAGTTTATAAAAAGTAAGAGGGGAAAAAAGCGTAATGATTCGATTGGTTTCTAATCGTTTTCGCTGTATTGTTAAAAATAATTCCAACACGCGATGATACCTTGTTTAACGTTCGATATTATTTTACTGTTTCTTTCTCGTTTCTGAAGGAATTACGCGCAGCTCCAAGCTACAAGGATCGCGGGAAATTAGAATCGAGAACCTTGAGGATTAGATTCAAGACTGTCCAAGAGGAAATGGAGCAAGTTCCAAAAAAGTATAGGACAAGGCTGGAGACGTACTGGCGCGCTAATTGCGCAAAGCATGGATCCCGAGGGGACTAGGTATGCAACCTCCACGCAGTACCAGGAATTAACTGCCGAATAAGGTTTGGGTTATTAGCTCGTTCGAGACTAACGAGGAAATATCTACGTCAAAACGGTCCATAGTCGAAATTTCGATGAGAAAGCATGCAAACGCGAGCCTTGATGTTCGATACTGTAATTAATAAATTAATTACAGTATCGAAGAAACTACCTAGAGAAGAAACTACCACGCAGGGAGCCGAACATGCTCAACAATTCGTACACCTTTCTCGTCGATATAATGAAATTCCGCTTAGGTTCCACATTGTATTCGCATACATCTCTCGTTGACACATTAAATTACAGGGAATCCGGAGATTAGGCGATAGAAGCGCCTGTTTAACGTTCACCAGCGGCTATCTTTCGATCTAACGAAGCGGAAGGTCAGACGCATTAATTATCAATGAGGCGGTAGATGTATGCAAATGCACGTCGTCGGGTCTAAGCTAGAAACGCTACAATGGAAAATGACCATTCTCGCGCGAGCTACCAATATTTTTTAACAACAGGGTATCATTACACGTTGCCAACGTCCGGATAAGAGATCCAACGTCCTTGGCGGCACGGTAATATGTACTGTTATAAAAGGTACAAATAATGTTTGCGGCTTGAGCGACGTAGATTAAGATGCAAATGACGGCGTGTGTGCTCGACCCGTACCAGGAAAAATTCTGCGGCTATAAATCAATCGCGCGAGAGACACGAAATTCGTCGATGACTGGGCCATCAGGGTCAGACTGACAAATCTCTTTCAGACCAGTTCTTTGCTAACGATAAACCATTTGCACCGCTGGCGTCCAAGTATACGGGGTGTTCCTGCCATAGCGGTATCGTTGATAAATGGGCCGATTTTTTGCGTGAAAACAAGAACCGAAAATGTACAGCAAAATTTGTTCTATGATCGAGAAAAACAACGTTAAAAATCGTGTCGGTTAATAGTTGGTTTGAAGTAAATTACGAGTGGTTTTTAGATCGCGTTAGTAATAGTGTGCTTTTGCTAATATCACGGTATCGTATAGACGCTTTGTCGTCTATAAAATATAATTCGCTTTTTACTTTTCCATCTGTTGTACCACGACTGCTGGGACACCCTGTACACGTCTACAGAAAATCCTACGGGTAACGGTAATCATTTGGCTACGTCGAAAACTATTCGCATTAGCGTTTCACGTTCGAGGTCGGCGACGTGAACTTTCTTAAATAATATCGATAGCGTTCGGTACTCCTGGGAATATCTTTCGCGTTAATTATTGCCCTTGATGCCAGTCCCCCCCCCCCCCAAAAAATGTTTCAAGTACCGAGCGGCCAATTATCGAGTAGAGTTTCCGTATCGTGTAAGATAACTCGTTTTTGCGTTGGCATAAATTTTTTGTCAACGAGATCGACCGTGATTCAATTGGGGGAAAAAAATTCCACCTGGTCGTCCTCTATTTCACGGTGAAATTTCTTACGTAACCAAAAATACCTCGCGCTTTCTTTTTCCTCGAACGGGCCGTCTTTTCTGCGCGGCGACGCATATTCATGTACATTTTTCAATATACAAAATTGCAGATACCGATTCCTCTTTGTTTCCTCGTAATTACAGAAACTTCCCTTTTATCTTTAACGCGTTAAATATACTCGTAGATATCGAGCAAGAAGAGGGTCGTCGCGTATGTACATACATTATTTGCTACCGATAACGTGCAACACACCGCATCGCTAAAGCACGCCAATTATCGTTCGAACAAAGCGAAGGCAATTCGTACGTCGAGTACGATTTAAGCAAACCTCCCCTACGCAACTTCTAACCGTGTTAAATCGAACGAGAATCGGCCACGGAATCCGAGTGCATCTATCTAAGTACAATAATAAACTTAATTCTCTACTTCGGCTCTTCGAAGAGATAAAATTGTTGGCGAAAGGAATAAAATTGAAAACCCAAATAATCGATAGAGATACAAAGAAAAAGCACGGTCTGTTTCTGGAGAAATAAAGCTACGATACGGGCTTTGTGGACTCGGGAGAGGCGAGCGCGTACTGTTGCATGCGGAGACTTCAATGCCAGCAACAGCCAGAAATTTATCGGGTTTTAATAAGTACAAATTGCGGCGGCTGGTTGCATAACCGCCGTGCTTCGATGCATCCAGCGTCGGATGTACGCTATTTTGTAATCATGAGCAGAGCAATGTTTAAAGCGATTCTGAATGGGAGAGCGGGGGAGGGGGCCTTGCGCGGATCTCGCGCGATACACGCTTATTAAGGTGCGCGTTTCGTAATACTCCTGGAAAAAAACATTACTGTCTTTTTTCTCGCTCGTTTTTTCTCTTCCGTTAGGTGGGCGAGTTTTCAAGAAGCGCGTCCGGTACCGGAAGAGTCCGGAAACACGATCCAGCCGCGAGATTCGCGAATCCGCGACCCAACTACTCTAACCTAAAAACGATCGAATTGTTCACCTCTTTATCGATCGACTGCGCGTGTTTATGCATTTATGAGAAATACATAAAATATAAGATGTACTTTCATTCGAGTCTCGATTCTTTTTCTGTATTTCTGTTTCGATACCTTGGTACAGGTTGGATAACCAACGAATAGTAATTGAAAACGAATGTAAATGAAAGAACTGAAAGTTTCTGTTAGCGAAACGAAACGCGGTTTCTATTCTAAACTATTAACGAAGAGACGTCGAGGCAGTTTTTTGTTGGCATATGCCCATCGAAAGGATATGTATAATTTATTTAGCCGTGGGCTTCCATAACCGTGAAGCGCCAAACCCAAATCATCTTCCATCATCCACCTAAACGAAACTCGAAACTTTTTGCTCATCCTTGCATGACGTCAACTTGCCACTCTCACCATCCAACGAAAATGTTACTTTTACATATATATATATATATTTTGTCGATCTTAGTCTATTAAAACGTTGTTCGTTACGAGAGAATGATTTTGTATCAATTGGATAGCGGCAATTTTTTGTACAATTTTTTCTTCCACTCAACACTATAGAAGCGAAACGGTTTTGACGTTGATTTCTCGCGATAAAACTCCGATAACCTACATCATAGTTAAAATTTAATTCGCGATGCTCTGCTAAAAATAGATACGATCGATGATCGAAGATTTCGTTGCTTTTACGATTTTTCTTTTTTCTTTGTAGAACTGCCCCCCAAAGTTTCAATAACCAGCAAAAGTATTCGTCACCGTTCTAATTCCTCCTACGTTAGTTCCATAACATTTGCATTCGAACAGACAAAATAAACATTGTTACGACTTAGGACTTTATCGCGACAAACTCGTTTCGCGTACGGTTTTATTTGCTAATTCGACAACAAGCACTTTTACAAATGTCTTGTTGATAAGTTGCCTGATTTCTAATTTATGACCTCTGCATGTATCATGAAAAAGACGATGTTTATCTTTAAAGAAAAAAAAAAAAGGGCGAACGACGCTAAATATCACGAATCTTTCAAATTATTTATGAGAAACGTTACGGATTAGTTCTTGACCGTGAACCGCGAACGAATTTGCAAAAAGGAAACGCAAAAATCAACGAACCGTATAAAAAAGGCTGCATAAAACGATTACGTCCTTTCACGTCATTTCTCAGATATGGGGACACTGGTCGACGTTTAATTTAAGCCGTGCGAGATGTATGGGAACAAATAAAATGGAACGTTTCATTTAATTCAAGGACTGAACATAAATTAATTACGGCTCAATGTCGTTATCGAAGGTATGACGTTCTTTCGAGGTGCGTAGGAAGTCTTTTGTTTACATCGAACGAAACAAACACGCCGCCATTATCGTCCCGAAATTGTTCAACCGCTAATTTATCGGCACAAAACAACGAACGCGACGGAAATTCATCGGTAACAATGCGTGAATATCCACGCACTGTGATTCGTAATTTACGCGAATAAATAATCGACGAAAAAATAGATTTCGTGTCGAAACTGTTCAAGCATTCGATAATTTAATCAACGCGTTAAATAATTTCAATTCAAACGAGTATTTCCACTTTTCAGGACAGAGAGCGATCGAAGAATGGAAGAGAACGATTCACTACTTGGGTGTACCTCATCGGAGACGTAGGACTTCCAGCGTGCATGTGCACGCTCTCGAACACGAGAAAAAGATAATTACTCGGCGCATAGTAGGACAGTTATAATAAACACGTGTGAGAACGGGAATGTTGCAACAATATCGTGCTTCTTATAATAGCATTTCATTGAATGATTAGTTACACTTTCGCCGCTCGCCGTTAAGTACTTTGCTTACACATGACGAAACAAAACAAAAAAATCAGACTCGAAGCTGTTCGTGAACATGCAAGCAGATGCAAGGTTGGCGAATGACTTGACAAATAACAATGATTCTTCGCTTGTACCGAATCCTTTATCAATTTACGTGCTCGTTTTCTCGATTAAGGAGGCGAAGATTCGTGGCCGCGATATTCGACTTGTTTTCATTGAAATTCGGCTAATATTTATTAACGCGAACGAGAACGTACGTCGCTTTCCGATCAACATTCGAATTACATTTTTTTCATCCGTAGAAACGCAAACACGTACATCAACGTATTAATTAAGATTGACGTCTCAATTCCACAAGTATGCGTAATGTGCCTTTGCGATTCGCGCGTTTATCGCTGAACTTGGAAGAGTTACGCTATAATTCGCAAATATTTGCCTATCGACGGAAGAAGTGATTGCTTCGCTACGGTTGCTATCGAACGAGTGTTTTCAGTTCAAATTACGAAAGTTTTGTAAACATACGTAATATCGAAAAATCATACATACCATACCAAAATGTTATCTGTTAATGGACAACTATAAAGTTTTAACGATTCTTTCGTTAATTGTCCATTACGTGAATACTTTTTCGACCGTAAATAACTTTCAAGGTGTGCTGATCTTTCGGAAACCTCGAGTGCCTTCTCAGCAATAAATCGATGATTCACCTATCTTAAGTAAGACAAGAGATTCCTTGGGGTCTACCAGATGCTCAGGCGTCGATATTAAATATTGACATTAATACGAAGAGACATTGAAAGATGATTTTGCTTGATGGAGTCTTCGAGATAATGATTATTCAAGTTCATTGTACATACGCGCTTTACGAAGTCGTAAAGTCTCCCAGCATTACACGAAACAAGACACGATGTTCGTGTAATACTGTAACTATGTATCGTAAACTTGCTTAATAATTTATCATCGTTATCATTGATTTATTTACTTTTCCAGTGGGGATCCTTTATCGTGGGTGTAACGTGAGAAAAAATAAGCGAGATGGTAGGGTACTATATACGATAGATAATAACGAATAACGATGGCCATTTTCTTTTGCGATAGAATCGCAGATAATCCAGAAAATAAGTCAATTTTAGCATACTATAATTTTGTAGCAGATTACGATAAACTCGGCTAAAATTGCACCAAAATCTACGATATGGAGCATCTGACAAATGATCGAACAAATTTTTAACAAATGTTTTCAAAACGTGAAACAAAACTGGGCCAGAAGTAACGGTGAATGCCTTTGAACGGTAATTATAATATTCGACAATCAGTCTCCTTCCTGTAAGAGAACTCGATAGTCGGTTGCCACCTGTATTCATTGCGAGTAATTTATTCGAAAGAAAGGAATGTGCGAAACAGTGTCGAAAGCCTTCCGAAAGCCTGTGTAGATCACGTCTACTCGATAGTTAGCCTCCACGAAACGTGCAATAGAATCGCGATGGAAATGAAGATAAGTAACTCGACTAAATCAACAATCGCACGAAAACCATCCAACTATGATACGACGTCTCGTAAACATACAGAATTTTAACGAATCCGCAAAACCGAATATTACGTTAAAGAATATAAAAACAACTTCATAGTCGTCTCGTACGTTCGAGGGAACTGAAACAATGGCGTACCTATCGACCGACGCGAAACTCGCGACGCGTTGTACAGAGCTACCAGCATTATCAGTTACGAATTGGCTAGAAAGTAATTTTTCAACGTTACCGTGCGCCTTGTCGTAGGAATTTCTCCTTTCATGGCCGCGCTGCGCCTCGTAACGCGCCGCGGAATGTCACAATGTATAAATAAAACGATAAATACGATTATTACGAGCCGCAGCCGACATTTCTAACCAGTATTAATCACCCGCGGTCGAGCGAATTGAAAAATTAAAGGTCAGCCGCGAAGTGGAAAGCTGCGGATTCGATTAGGCCGTTCTCAGAGCCGCGGCGCGCAATCGAAACTCGCGCATACAAACAACTCACCTCGACAGCGGATCGACGAACAGAGCGACGATTATTACGGCGACGATTACACAAGTTAGGTAGATCGCTGATATTTCGTAGATCTCGGACTCGGGAGGACGCTCCAAGTTGTCGTGGCCTCCGTTCCCAAGGACGCAGAAGTCCGCGCCGCAGAGTTTGATTTTGTTGTAATTGGTGGTGCTGTTCCCTCCTCCGCTGCCGAACTCCCCCTCGCTCAGCACTTGGAATTCAAACAGAAGAGATTTCGTTAGCGAAAAACAGCCCGATTAATCTGCTAGGAGAAAATCGTGCCTCGCGAAACAGGCAAACAACATTCATTCAGAGGTTTCTAGTACGACGGATTCTGATTTCCTTCGGTAATTTCCGTTATTCTTACGTTTTGCGTTTCTTATCGTTACTATTATTAACAGTCTAGTACTATTAACCAGAGGTTAATCAGAGGTTTCTAGTACGACGGATTCTGATTTCCTTCGGTAATATCCGTTATTCTTACGTTTTGCGTTTCTTATCCTTACCGCGTTACTAAATCATCGTTACTATTATTAACAGTCTAGTACTATTAACCAGGTGTCTTGCTTACCATCGAGCGAGAAAGTACAATAATTATAGAGTGCACGTTGTCGCTACGATTTTGTCGCAACCGACCGTAGGACGCGTCCTTTCGAAAGTTTCGTATGTATTTGCAAAACAATGAAATTTTTTGTGCCGTTCGGGTTATAGGTGTCGGCGATGGCATATTATACCGCGTTCTTATCGATGACGCGAAACGTGAATATTTTCCATTCAAATTACGTTGTGTAATGTTTCGTTGATCTGATATACCGGTCGAGCGCTTGCCATCGGGTTAGGAATAAGTAAACATGAAAGTGTACCAGTGTAAACCGAGCCTCGTCGCGTGTACTGATAAGAATCTACGAAAGGTAGGAAAAAATGGAGCTGTTCGGAAATTCATTCGAACGATAAACGAAGAATAGAAACGCCGGAAACGAACGGCAAATTAATTGTTCTCGTGTAAGTGATTACAAGTGCTTGTCGCCCATAGTCATGTTTTTTATTAAATTTCGACACAGTCTTCGGCACGAACTTATGGGACGACCTAATATTTTTATTGATAAAGGTATCGTACCTATACACATGCAGCTATTGCAAAATTTCGAGGTGGGATTAAAAGTGTCCCACCATGGATTACGGTCCATGAAAAAGGTGGGACACTTTTAATCCCACCGTGCCCCAAAGAGTTAAAAAAGAAAATCCTAAAGCCTAATCCCTTGCAAAGTCCTTTGTATTAAACGCCTCCGAGGACTCTCTCCTTTTCCCTCTCGTTATTCGCGGCCGATCACATTTCTGGAATATGCAAATGCCGAGTTAAGTAGCGATTATGCGCCGCTAACACGAAACGTATCGGCATTCTGGCGACCGCGTTGGCCAATCGGCGTGCGCGGTCTTCGGACAGGCGAACGACAGGAACTTTCACCGGAGCGTCGTTGATAATATCATAGCGTGTTTACAATGTCTACCACCGTCGTTTCCGATTGTCCGCGAGTCCTACTTATAACACACGTATCCCGCAGCTTGTGCGAACGTGCGAGCTAACCGGTGCATCTGTGCTCGTGCCTGGGCTGGCACGCAATTTTCTCGACTGGACCGGTCGAGACGCATGAAACCCACCGCACCGCCGTCATTAAAATGTTTCGATAACTTCCTCCGTGATTTAGCAACGAGGAAATTCGCGGGTTTTTCATCGAGACCGGCGATATTCGTGTCAATGGGAAAATGAGGAGCCCCGGGAAAAACGTTGGCGCCTTTCGAAAGCGAGTTATTCCGATTAAAAGTAGACCGACAAGCCGAGGCGTGGACGAAGGAGACGAGAGTATTCTAGAATCCGCGTATGGTATCCGACTGTCCGTGTACGATATGCCCATGCTCGATCGATAGTTCGATGTCGATGTCTATCGACGCGCGAGACCGATAATCGTTAACAAATGGACCAGGGTACGCGATAAAATGTTACTTTGGTTGTCTAACGGAACCGCTTTTCTATCGTTGCTTCGTAATTCAAGAATATACAGTCTGGTAATTACCGCAGCACCTGATAAGTTCATTAACGATTATTTTAAACTCCGGTACGATATCGTTATTGCTATAATTATATCTACGCAATGCGTTTGTCTTTTATAGTTCCCCGCGAGCAAACCACTGTCCCGGTTAACGGACGTCCCAATTAACAGGAATGCATCCGTGCACTTTCTGTATTTAGTTTCCTCGTCTCAAGCATCCGACGAGTACGATCCTCTAAGAGATCCATTCTTCAGAATTCCAATTTTTTATTTAAATATTTCTGATTTACATGCAACGAGGGTGTGTCCAGGGCTATTGTAAGGGTGTTTCAGGGGCCCGATAGGGCTATAATCGAGAATTAAAACGGGAAATAATAAGGCCCTGAGAAGCCATCCTTTAATGGCCCCGTTTAAAAAAGCGTGACAATCCCTTACGCCGCCTTACGGGAACTGAAACGGCGTCCTAAATAGGCCCAGAAATTAATTCGGGATAATTAACTTGGGCCTTTACGAATCCCTAACAAAATTTCCACACGGGGAATCCCGGATTTTTGTGGGATCCCGCATAAACTCGAGAATCCCGAATATTCTCAGGAATCCCGGACATTTTACGGGAATCCCGCACACCCCTAATCTCAACTAGAAGCTACGAGATGAAAGGGATTGGTTCGCGCGGTTCGAGTCGGCGAGGAGGTCATCGCGACGTGCGAGCAGCGAATATGTCGCCCAGGTCGACGGGAAGAGTCGACTCGCAGGAAGCTCGAACGATCGAAGAGTCCGAATGGTAGAAAACGGTTAAAACGCGTATTACCGCCACGCCGTATCGGAGAATGCGTACGAGGTGGTACGGAAACCGACTATCACGGGTTTATACCGGATAAATCTTGTTTCTTGCCGCGTGCGAAGCGTTCTCCGTCGCTGTCGCTCCGCCTCTGCGCGCGTTCCCGTCTTTCTCGTCCGGGTCTCTCGTCCGGTGTTGTCAGTCAGGCCCGCTAGAGGCCCAGCGAGTGTCCGTGAGAAAAGGCCGCGACGCGCGGCGGTCCCAATTTAGGACCAGTGCGACTATTACCTTTCGAATGGCAATTTTCCAAGCATTTCTCGCGCGTACAAATAGGGAGAGGAAATTGGTCGCGACATTGCCGCGTTCGTACCGCGATAAACATTCGCAAATCTTTTCGATTGTCACGCTTTCCTTGGCGCCAAGGACTGGGAGGAGGGGGTGGCCGAAGATGGTCGATTCCCACCTGACGAGTCTCGATATTTACAAATATAAACATCTATGCAATTTTTGAAATAGGTACACTTCGTTACATGGATTCGAATGTCGTGAAAATATAGACGCTCATTTTGTAGTTTCATAGCGTACGAATTACGATATCGTAAAAATTGGAAAGCAAAACGAGCAGGTGTAAGAGTATCGTTACACGCGCAGCGCACGAAAACCGGCGCGACGCTTGCAGCGAGCACCGAAAAGAAATGCATTCATTTTTCGGACGCGAAATAAAGAGCACGCGGATCGATATATCGCGACGATTTTATTTCTTTCCTTACGTCCCGTCCTGATTACGTTACACAGGGTAAAAATAGCCGCGTTTCGTGTAACTGCTTCCACCGAACCGTTTCTGCAGCACGTTCGCTAACACCTTGTTTATCTTTATATGGAACATCAGCAGGTCAATTTCATGTAAATTTGTTGAGTAATCGAATGAATAATTGGAGGAAGTTCCATTAGATGTGCGTCGCATGTGATTTATGCATAACGGTGCACCGTCTCATTTCAGTCGAGTAGCCAGACAGCTCTCGAATGAATGATTACACAACAGGTGGATAGATCCTGCAGGACCTATTGTCTTTGCATAAGTTTGATGTTTATTTATCGAGATCGTTTAAAATCGCTTCTCTACTCGAGCCGTGAGAAGACGTGCAAGAAGACTGGCAACGAGTGCAACAAAATGCCTGGAATATTTTAAACATTACGAAACCCTATGACACGACGCTTACTTGTATTTGGACCGATGGTGTCCATTTCGAGCACTCCCTGTAAAGGCAACCAACTGCTGGAGTACAAAAATAGCCAGAAGTTGGAAACAAGGTGAAACAGGGTTACGGGTCACTCCACGTTGGATCGATCAGTTTGCCACTCGATCTCAGGGATTTCGATTAAAATATACATTTAAAAAAAAAAAAGGCAAAGTACTTAAAAAATTGGAAAACAATTCCTGAATAGAGTTTGATCGATTATGACGTGGAAAATGGTATACGTTTACGCAAACTTTGTTTCATTTATGTCCTAGATCGATAGCCGAAGCGAAGCTCATGCGTCGGAGGAATCGAGGATACAGCGTTCATGCTAATTCATAGTACATGGAGAAGGTTATCGGTGATCCAAGGGAAGGGACCAAATGTTTGGCCCGACTGTCTGACCACGCACGCGTTATTACCGCTACGCACGGTCTGTCGCAACAGTTGTTTACGAAGCACAGCTCATCTCACGACCGTTTCACGCGTTCGAGGTATCGATATGATAATCGCTGTTATGGTCCTCCATCGAGGGTCAAATCGCCGCCAAATTTACGAGGCACAGCGATATTGACACAGATCCCAGCGTCCTCGAGCAGCTTTTCTACGAACGATCGTCTGCTACAGACGACCGAACACGTTCGATTTCGAGAGACTTCTTCGTCTGGAGTGGGTTAATCGCAGGAACCACTGTCCGAGCATTTGCATTTTAAACGTTTCTTCCTTGGATTAATTTATGAGCAATTTTTAAAAGACAAATTTCAAGCCGTAGCTGAAAGTGATTCACGCAATTATAAATGCGTGACCAGGTGGATTTGATTTACGATAATGGTAAAATAGCCTTGGGGGGGTGTGGGACACGTACTTCAAACTTGTCACGGTTCTCTAACGTAAACATTGATTTTAGTTTGCCGATGACAAAGGAGAGAGTGATCAAATTCCCGAGATCGAATGACTAAGACAGAGGGAGAAGAATGCAAAGGAGGAAAGAAAAGGACATAAGAGAATAGAATTTTTCAATGAAAATTCTATAGTAGAAGGTGTGGACAGGTCGAGTAAGGAAGATTATCATCATGAAAAAGAGACTCGACCTATAGCTTCGCGGAAAGATGAAGAATCCGAGATAAAGAATTCACGGGAGATGCGCAAGTGTTGCGTAAGTTGCCGAAGAGCGAAGAATTTATAGATAAGTAAGGGATATCCAAAAATGCGAGGAGATCGATCTATGGAATGCGTAGCGGGGAATGCTACGACACGCGAAGGGAATGCACGTGGTCCAAACAGAGAGACTGGAGAGATGGAAGAATTAGTGAATGAAAGAGGGGGAAAGGTATTAGACTGAATGGCGAGAGAAAGGAAAACAAAGGCAGACGTGTGAAATGCGAAACAATAGGAGAACGAATATCCTTCAAGTCGAAGGTAGTAAACTTCTTCATTCATTTTGAAGTTATATTAAATATTCTAACGTGGAAGCACTTACGTACGATCTTTGTTAAAATTATTGTCGTGGACATTCGCACATATTTTCGTAGCATTCGAGTTCGTTAAGCTCGTAGTACTCGAAGGGGCCTGGCAAGACGCAAAAGGTGATAAGGTTGAAAGAAAAATAAAGAATAAGTAAGGCTACCACTTACCTAACGACGAGATGAGGTTCCCCCAAAGTTCGGCGGTCTGCCAGGCAAGGAAGAAGAACCCGAAGAACCTGACGACGATGGCGTCGACGGGTTGGTCGGTGAGCTTCGCGTAGACGCCACCCACTTGCGTGAGGTAGGTGGCCTTTGCTGCCCACATGGGCGCCGCGCCGAGGCCCAGGAGGACGCCGGCTGGCACCAGGGTGTAAAATTTCGGATAGAACTGGGAGCCGATGTACGGTGCGTAGCACAGCATAGACACACATAGAGTCCATTTAACGGTGAGCCTCTTGATAACGAAGGTGGGCACGAAGATGCAGGAGAGCACCAGCGCCGCATAAATCGCCGACAAGGACACGGTACCCAAACCATCACTAGCGTTTATCGACGATTGGAGATTCGCCGTGCCTTGAAACGCAGTAAACTGCACCATAAAAGCTATAGAGACGGTACTAATGTTCTTTAAAATTCTCCATTTCTCGCCACGCGAAAGCTTGAACTTCCTGGACTGAGTGTCGTCGTCCGTCGACGACAACTGAGGCGGTTTCTGCGGCTCGGGTGGTATGCCGTCGGTCCCATCGTCTTTGTAACCCTCGTTCCTGTAACCGACCCCACTCACGGTCACCGTGTAAACGGTACCGTCGCCACCACCGCCGCCGCCGCCATCTCCGCCGCCTCCGCCGCCAACACTTCTGGTACCGTCGTGTTGCGAAGCCACCATTCTACGTGGCTGCTACCTGCAACATATCAATCACCGACCAATTAGCCACTTTTCAGAAACTCTGGGTTTGGTCTGCTTTAGGTGTCGATCATCATCCATATGGGCTGGCAGGAAGGGGAGAGGATCGAAAAACATGGAGTAAGCAAAAGTCAATGAGCAGTAGGTGTCGTTTCATTTCAACCCTGAAGAAGTCATCTTACCCAAGAAACACGAGAGCCCATCCCCCAAAACTCTAAATTATATCTGTATTTCTTGTGTAGGGGTGCGTGCTTCGATTTGTAGCGGACTGTGCGGCGACATGTAAACGAAGTTTACAAAAACAAAATTATTCGACGCAAAGTTATCTCACATTTGCACGCCAAGAACATACGTTGTCATTCGTTCCAATAAGGAACGAACGTGCGATTATTATGCGTTACGTTCGCCCTCTGTAGTAGGTTCTTTAGGACGTGAGCCAACGGCATCGTAGCTTACATTGAAAGTGATTAAGATTAGATTAGTAGACACCGAGTTCGCGAATGGTGTGGTATGTTTAATCGCGGTTAGAGCTACCATACGCGAACCATAATAAAACAGTACGCGAAGCACTGTCTAGATGATTAAAATTTTCTTACTTTGAAAAAATCGCTTTTGACGTCGACGAGAGAAAAGCGAGATCACGATATCCTACCGCGTCAAAAAGATCGAATACCGCGTCGAAAAATACGATCGACCAACAGAGACATGTAAAATTCATATCCGAAATAAGGACAAATCGTTTACTCGTTACTCGATAAACAAAAATTACAATCTCGTTCGTGGAATAAATTTTCATAGCAAAATTTTGCTTACCTCCCGATAGGTAACCCTACACACGGTCGTTTCGCAACGTTGCGATCTCGCGTAATTATTTTGAGAATTCAGCGGCAGATTTGCACGGCAATTTGACGTGGCAGTCGACATGGAGGTTATTAAATAAAAATACCTTGCGCATAACGGACCGTTCATTGGTATGACGGGACGCGCGGAGACCTCGTCACGAATCGCGAGTTAAACGAGAATCCTTTCTTTTATTTGGAAAGGCTTTATCGAAGTGTTCGCGAAGCACGTTCTAGTTGCGCTTGTAAATTCGTTTGTCGTCGATGTAATCGATGGGAATGCGTGACCGGGCGCACAATGCCGTGACACGTGTCGCACGGCGTGCATCGCAATTAACCGGCGCTCGCAATACCTTCACCTCCTTCGCCAATCTTTTCTCGCCCCTCTACGCCGAATCTTTGATTTCATTGGCAGCGTTTCTCAAACTACTTTCTTCCGCGCCGACAAGACCTCGTGCGCCACGATCACCGACGCCCGACACTCTCCCGTTCCCGACGCAAATGGAAATACATGTCGAGGTGGACGATACTTATATTTCACCCATGAACACTGTATAAGGAGATCCAACTCCCTAAGAAAGCTACTAGAAAACTGTTATCAAAATCACGAACTTGAAGTTGGCAATATTTCGTATACTCGCGGCGCAAGTGCGCACAGACTACATTATATACATGTCATATGTGTATATATTATCATATGTATATGATAATAAATCGTATACATATATATCGTAGTCTGTGCCCACTTGCGAGTGATAGAAATATTCCTAACTTCAAGCTCGGGATTTTGATAACACTTCTACACTACACAGTTAGGACTCCTTATACAGTCTTCATGATTTCAGCAAAGAAATATACATATTTCGACCCTCGCTACAGGCTATTTTTACGAATTATATTTTAATTGAATTTTTGTCGCCGCGACGGGACCGAAGGGGATTTCCCTAAGTGTGTCCAAAACGGTAAAAGTATGCTGTCTGGAAATATCCAGACGCCGTCCGGCAAGGGTTATCGGGACAACGTTCCAAAAACCCGTCGCAGTTAAATAGCTGTGGTGTCATAACGTCCATATTGCAAACTTGAGTCGGAAACCAGACACGCGACCGTGTATCGCCATATCGATTTTTTTTTCATTCCATAAATCGTATTACCATACGCGTCACGGTGTCGTTCTCATTATCCATTGAGATTCGAGCTACGTATACTTATCCGTGCAGATATCGTAAGAAAGTTATTTTCACGCTTCGATCCTGTCTCGAGTATTTTTTAATTATCTGCCATCCTTCTTACTAAACGCACATATTTTCAGCTGTCTGAACTGTACGTACCGGATACGCGATAGAACGAGTACATATTACGATAGATACAATCGTGAAACACGTGTCGACCTTCGAAAGTAATAGAGGAGCACGTAAAAAAAAAAAAATCCGCGATTTTAAAACAATGAAATAACGGTAATCACGCGAGAGTAGAGCCGAAGAATCCCTTTGTTTCATTTTCGAGAATTCCATGGAAGATATGTTTCGCAAAGGGCATGCCAATGAACGCGTTTCCTCGCTTCGAGAATGCTCGCAAGAATCGAGTAAAAGTATGTAAAAGTTATAGCGAAACAATTGAATTGCCGCAATCGCGTAAGAATGTTACCGCAGAATGTTCGCTTCTATTTCAACCTGTGTACATATTTACTCAACGGCAAAGAATATGCGCTCGCTCTCCGATTTATACTGTTCTCGGTGGTTCTTATTTTTAGGTGTATATCCCAGCGTTTGTAAGACGTATTGCAACAGACTCATCCGTCCAGCGAAGAAAAAAAGAAATCTCCGTAAATGAATGGGAAAACCGTATTTTAAAACGATCGAATCACGATAATCGCGTACGAACACGATCGAGGGATAAACGAGCCTTGAATTCATCGCGATCGTTCATCAAGATCGTTTTACCGAGTGGAAGGCTATCTGCTTGGACAATAAATAACAAAAAGCGGTAAGGGGAATTTAAATAAAGCGTTGCACCACACACCCTGTCGGACAGTTGCATTTCCTTAACGCACTGCCAGACGAGCTAGGTGATTTCCCTCCGCGTCGCGTTCTACGCTTACGAACATAGCGACAAGCGTGTTTACGCTAATCGTTATCAAAGATAATAATTAATAAACGTTAGATACGAATTAATTTTCGAAAAAGATACATATTCGAGATCGATTACGCGCCTCGTTTTCTACAGACTCTTCCGTAAGATTCTCTACTTGTTCGAGGAAAACAGTTAATTATCAATTATTTTTCTCGATAGAATAATTCTTAAATTATCGGGTAATGTTTGCAAATGCTCATGAATTGTTCGCAAATTGGCAAAGCGTTAGGCATACCCGCCGATTAGCACCGTGAATCGTACCGCGCGTTTTTTCCAACACGAGCGTGAATTTTCCTTTCCACCCATTCGTTCTTTTTTTTCTTTTTTTTTTTTCATTTTGCAAAAGACAAAGCTACGGAAAAGCAGGACAAAACACACGGTAATCTTACGATTGCATAACAAGAGTACCGCCGTACCAAGCGAGTGCACGACACGAGAATTCTTCGTTCGGTTCTTCGAGGAAACACGTTCTAAAGAGAAAACATGTGGGAATTGTTTTTCCATTGCGAACGCCAGTTTCGTGCGATGGATGTCGAAGTGTCGAACCGAAAGCGGTTGCGAAACAAATTTATAATTTGGATTTTATATCGCGATTACGTAAGCGGCGCGTGCGCTTATCGTTATTTATACTAGAGACTAAATTAAAATTGAAACGATGAATCACGCGAAATTCTAACACTTTTATCCATCTTGCCGGGAGTGGTGAAGCTTTCTCATCGATTAAAATTGATTGTTGATGTGTTGTATTGGGATTGTGGAGTATCTAGAATTTGAATAAGAACGGTTGTCTATGATCGAGATCAAACGATAGGAATCAGAAGTGGCACGTGGAGTTCTTCCATAAATTAAAGTATGTCTATTGTTTCCCTAGATAGGAAGGTACACAGACATCTATGGTTGTAATCCTATTTAAAGTACGGAATGGAGAAAAAAATGGCACTCGGAGTTGACAAAATGAAAATATTTTGTTTGGTTATATTGTTTCGCCGATAGGAAAGTTTTTGATTGCAATTACGAAATGTTTGCAATTCTTACAAGGTATCTGTGCTTGGAAACAATTAAAAGTATGAACCTGCATGAATTATGCAATAATGGCCCGCGGAGTTGTTCGAGGCATCAGAATATGTGTATCGTTTTCCGCGTAGGAAAGTTTTATGTTACGGTTAGATATATAGAATTCTTATATGCATCGATACGTATACTTGGAAGCGATTAAAAGTATTGAATTGTAGAATCACAGTCACGGGAACGCATCGTTCTTTGCGGAATTAATTTCGTATCCTTACTGTAGAACGATAATCAATGAAACGACAATGACACGTGTAGTTATACGCGAGTAAAAATAAAGGATGACCCAAAATGAATGGCGCAACCAAGGAAGAGGTTATTAGAGAGGTTACTATGCAATGTAGCAGAATTGTTCCTTAATGAGCAGGTATCAGTAGTTGCGTTGCAGAGTAGACGTTTCGTTTTCTACCTTTGAATTTTATGACTTTCAATGGAACCCACTCGTCGCAAAATTACATTGCTCTGCGTTCGGTCGAATAACACAAATATTATCTCTTATCTTTGTTTTCGATTCACTTTTTTTTTTTATCTAGAATCACCTGTCTCTCGCCATGTATCGCTGTGTACCGTTGTCCGATAGTAGTGGTGTTCTATTACGATTGCGTAATGCACGAAATTGTTACACGTATATAGTTAATCGACTCGGATCGATCGAAAGTACGAAATCGACGTCGTAGGAATTTACGTTGATCGTGCAACGATCGCGAGTGAAATTTTTACCGAAATCGAGAAACATCGCTGACGTCGGGAGAAATTCGATATAGCGATTGCATAATACGCGACAATTTATACGCGTTACCCCACGAGTGACGTCAATCGGGAGTACCGATATTATATCATACGAAACAGTAAGAAAATTTATTGTGTCGTTTCGCGGAACGAATTTTTTACATGTGTGTCTGCTCGATAACGGCACAACTTTATACGGAAAACACTTGCGTGTGTATTCTTTTTAACTTAAGAAACCGTATATTTAATTGCGTTTTATAATATAATTTCGACTCTACTCCAGCCTGTCGACTTTCATTTCCTCTCCGATTATTCCAGATGATATTTTTTTATTCTAAAGAAAACCTAATAATGCTTCCGCTGGCCAGCTGCGTTTTCAATTACAAAATTTGCATCCGAGGATTGGTCCCAAACGTAGAGTCCCTTGGGTGTCTGAAAAATTGGCAGGTTCCTCGGACGTATGCGTAATTAAGCGTGCGTCCGACGTGGTAAATATACGTAAACACGTTCCCACTTTTATATTAGTAGCACAGAAACACAGTTTTACGTGACCCTGACTTACTTGAATACGATTCGGCGACCAAAGTGCAGTACCACGAACAGAATACCCACCCTAACCAGTTCCCAACGACCTTCAACTCTGCTTTAACCGCGTATCTCGTTGTACTATTTCTCCTCGTCATGCAAAACAAACGGACGATCGTCGCCTAGGTATGTCGTCCCACGCCTATCGGTAATTCGATTTTGTAAAGGTCGATTCAGACTGTACGACACGGACCGCGTCACGTTCCGGCAACGACACGTACCGGCACCGACACGACAAAACATTGAAACGTTTTAAATTTAAACGTTTTAATGGAACTATTCACACTATTCCCGTTGACGGAACGTTCAGGTCGGTGTCTGTTAAGCGTTCCATTAAAACGCGTGTTTTAATGTTTCGTCGTGTCGGTGCCGGAACGTGTCGTACAGTCTGAATCGACCTTAACGCGGCTCCCATCGCACCTTTCGCCATTTTAAATCTCCTTTATTGGAAGCTTCGTTAAACATTGTTTTCGTTGCGTTGGCGCCTAATTTTGAAGAAGAAAATGCAAAGAAAGATTCCTATTTCCACATTTCAAATTAATCACCAGCCTTCCTTTTAAAGAATCGCAGCTTCCTCGATTCGATTCGGCGCGGTACCATCGACGGAGTCTTACCGTCTTGTCGGACAAGTTTATTTTATTCCCTGAATTAGTATAAAAATCGCATTCGCTAACATATTGTACATTCTGAGAATGCGATAAAAGAATCTAATCGTTATTCCTCATTATCGATCGTCTGGGAAACCAGCTGGCGCTAATAACTACCTGAAAACGATTTGCTACGTGGTTCGACTGCATTACGTACGAAGCCGATGTAACAAAACATTATCAACAAGCGAATAAACATAGGCGGTGAGGCGTGCGCGGACTTGTAATTAATTGGACTGCGAACTTGCACCCACCACGGGGTCAAGGTTCGATAAACGGCTTGGCTTGCATTCAAAATTTCCCGCAGTTTCCTACCGTTACGTTTTTCTATTCTGGGGAAGGAAAATACTCGACGAGTATGTGAATGTACTGCGAATCGTTGCATTTGATTTAAACTCGAAAAACTTGGACTGTTTCGCTTACATGTCTTAGAAATTTTCTGAAGGAATTCGTGAGAATTATAATTTATTGTTAAGTAACATTTAATTTCGAGTAACTGGACCGAGTCGGCTATAAACGTCGATTAGTTGTCGGTAATTACGGTTACCATGTTTTAACCTTACTCGATGACGCAACTACAAAAACACCGACAACGACGAAACTAACACTGGCGATTACGAAAATGAAAATACAAAAGAGGATATAAATATAAGTGGACGTAAAGTATCGTGGAAGTAAAGTAAGTCGACGATATGAAAATAAAAACAAGGAAGTGCATGGAATCGTCGAGGCGAGGGGAGGGAAATGAAATACGAGAAAAAATTTCCGCTGGAAAATCTGACGTATTGGCCGATGTACAGTTAGATTAAATAGTACTTCGTATGTACCTCGAGTTGCCTCGCCTGAAGCCAGCAGCCTTCTTCGACCGAAGGCTGCGGTGTTTTTCTCTTAATTTCTTCCGCCGTAAAAAAGAAATTACCAGTCGCCGTTGAAATTCTCCTATACGAAGGTCGTTCGATTTTTTGTTGTTGAATAGAGGGAAAAAAAATGTACGACATGTTAGCTTTTTTCCAAACGAGTATAGCAAACAGGATACTCGAATCGGGCAATCGTTATTAATAAATGCACGCTTGCAGACAATCCGTAAAACGAGCCGCTCAAAGTCACGAACCGACTGATATCGCAGCGAAGCGATAATTTCCCTCGTTGTTTTTCGAAAATCTCCGCATTTGTTTTCGCAAACGGTACGTGGCCGTCGGTGTACACCGTCGCGAATACGCCTAAAAGCGACTCAAACGATGTAAGAGTGCGTTACGTTATTACCGCGTTTAAACGATGCTGTTTAAGCCCGAGAAGCCGCAAACTAGACGAATGACCGACGATGAAGTGGTCGACGATCCTCGAACCTCGCGAAGAAACGGTGCAGTCGCGATCGTTTTGAAAATTCGTGAAATACGATAATAATAATATTAATTATACTCGGTTTTATCCTCCAAAGAATAAGAATCGGACGAATATTCTGAAATCTAGTTCGAAGATCGTTCAAACTATATCTAACGCAAAAGAACGTAAAAGAATTTCGTTTCGTTAAAGTAAAATAAAAAGTCCTGTTTCGTAGTCCTATTGCTATCCGCAGAATTGTCCAAAGAAACAAAGTATCCACGATAAAACGTTTTCCCAACGAATCGTGACGTCTATTAAAATTTCAACGAATTTTCGAAAAAATCCACGCGAAAGTGGCGAAATACCAAACCCTTCGTCCTTATAAGGGAATTGTTAAAAATACACCTAAATGAACCGTTGGCGTCGAAAATGGTGTCGTTATCCGAATGGCATTCCGCGTACCGCATTCCTGAAGGTATATGCAAGTCCGTTTCGCGCCGAACGCCTTTATCGGCGCATCGAAATATATGTACGCGCATATATTCGATATCAGGGACGTTATACGCGCGCAACGGCATCCATACGGCAAGGTGTGCCGTATATTCCGGACACGCTAAGGTCCGTGATCCAAAAATAGGTTTTCATTCTGAAAATTGTGCCCACGATTCGCGCGAAAACCCGTACGAATCGGTTTATTTTTCGATCGTGGAATCTGTCACGCGCGGCAGGCGGCACACCTTCCAAGACACCCTGTATGTGTATACACACCGGATTAGAAAGTCTTCGGGAACGATCGACTCGTAAATGCTTCAATCGTTTCACAACGAAATGCTCCAAGGCGCAAGCGTGCCCGTCTACTATGCAGCCTTTATCGTGTCCAGCCTTGGGATTTACAGTCTCGTAATGCAGCGATCATCTTTCGACGAAAGTTCTGTTGCAGAAACGCGCTAAACCGCAGCGGAATCCGACGTCAAGATGGATACACCGCTTCTTCTACTACGTTCTTCTACTACGACTACTTCGTTTCGGGTTCACTTCTGAATCATTACCGACAGATTCGTGTATACGTCTCGGTATGGATTTCGCGTTCGAGTCTATGCATTTATGTAAATAAGCTTTCAAGTAGCTTTCAAATATATGCTTCGATGTAAATGAGCTTTCAAGTAAACGAGCGTTTAAATATATTTTTTGAGATTTCATCGTAAAAAGATACAGATACGTCGCGATACGAACCACGCCGGACAAATATGTACAGAAATGGAAACTTTTCTACGACGTGACAAACCCTAATGTTTGACGAACCGTTTGGCAGAAGCGTATCGCGAATGGCGCACCGCGTGAGTAATGTAAACAAATACAAATCGCGTCACGCAACCAACTCGCGAGATCTTCGCGGAATTTTTGTACAGGATGCTAGGTACCGTGTCACTGTTCTCGATAGAGTTTAAGAACTTTTCTGTTTTCCCAACATACCCATATATATTCGTTTCCTTGGAATTAATTCTTAAAGACGACTTCGTTTCGTAGCAATTTGTCCGCCTAGACTCCTTTGCCTTCGCGGTAAAGATGAGTTATTGATAAAAGTACGCGATAAATTTCCTGACGCGCGTTTAATTAGGCCCAGGCGAGCAGTACCTTTCGGAATCGATTCTATCTTGCTCGCCCGAGCCGACCCTGTTTGGTGTTCCCTGCCGCAAGATAAAGAACGATCTTTTCTGTTCCGTGGAATCACCGGCCGCTGTTTCAAACGAAACACAGGTAATTTCGAACAGCTGCGACTAGCGAGAGACCTAGAACCGTAGCTCGTTTACATTCCACCGTTGTGTGTCATTTCGAAGCAATTAGAAATATATTATATTAGATTCGGAGCAGCGGGGGAGTTTTTCACGCATAAACGATTCATCGATCATAGTACGAATGTTTCCCCTAAAAGGCGAAACGCCGGTTGAATTCGTCAAACTGCAATTCCTTATGGCACCGTTTTCAAACACGTGCACAAATTGGAGAAAACTGTGACTGTGGATGCGAAATAACTATCGCACGATACTACTTACGGCAGAGAACCTTATTTAAGAATCGTTCCTATTCGTTCCAATCGTTTTCCTATTCGGTTATTACATTTCAATTTCGCGTTACACTCCGTGTTTCCGAGTTTCGTTTTCCAGAGTAAAGTATGGCCGTAAAAAAATATTCAGAATTGCGCATAAATTTCGTCCACTCGCGTATTTTATCGTCGAAACTCTGTCGTCCGGTATCTAAACGCGTTTTGTGCGACGTTGTTCGCGTAAAGCCCGTTTTACGCGCAAGTACGTTTTCTTCTCTATTTGAAATACTTTGTTCGCGATTTCTATTACTATAATACAATATTAACGCTAGGGCTGAGTCTCGTTTTACGAGTCCCGAATACTCGGAGAATACCGACGGTACCATATATCGCGAATATCGATGACTCGAGCCTCGAATTTGTTTTCATCGCGCGCGATGGAATTTCACGCGCGTACGTGAGGATCGGGGCTTACCAACCGACACGTTTCTAACTCTGACTTTCTGACTTCTTCTTGGTCGAGATTGTACGAAAATGCGATCGAAAAGTATCGTATAATTTTCCCCCAGATCCGTGCACTTTGTTTTAATATCCAATTGATTAAAAAGATGAAAGTCGCAGTCGGTGACACTTTTTGTTTCAGCAATAGGTAATTGGGGAAAGTGCTAAGAAAGTAGGCGCCATCGCATGTTTTGCAGAACGAAATAGTTGTAAGAATAAAAGGTTAAACGATGACAGAAGTATCCGAGTACGTTGATACAAAGCGTTAACGGACAAACGCGTTAAAAAAGTAAACTACCGTTTTTTCCCATTATGTACTTCGATAGAATTAATAACGGAATTTTTTCATTTTCTCCGGAAACTGTTTCTTCGTAGCGTTGTTGACTATCGGTGCAATTACCCTACGTTCGTCTACCGAAGTGCGAAAAACCAATGTAAACTAATAGTGTATACTGTTACAAGACTGTTTATGCTTCTAATTTAATACGAACAAGCCATGAATGTAACGGTGTGTATGTAACGAATACATACACGCATTTAACGCAGCGCGAAAAACCCCAAAGCGATGTAAGAATGTAAGCTAATGTAAAAAAAAACAATTAAAGAATGTAAAATTCTTTCTTAATTTTTCCGATATAATTTCAAGCTCTTATTATTCATTCGTAATGTGTAAATCCCAGGTTCTCAGTTTCCGGCTAATATTTTCCTCAATTTGGGTAAAAGGTGAAGTTTCCTTCTTTACTTTTTTATTTTGCCATGAAATGTTAAAAATATGCAAAGCAATAAAACGACACCGTGACTAATCCGACAGTTAACCGATGAAAGACAGCGAAATACAAGCGAGCAAGCATATTTTATTCTGGAATTCCCCGATCTTTAAACGAAAACTAATTTTATAGGATTTTGCGTTACTCGGAAAAATGCACTCCGTGCAAGGAGATCGATGGACGTAAATCGAAGGTATTTCCTTCGAGGGCGTAAAAAGTTTGTCTTTTCAGTTTCTCGCTTTCCAAGACACGTTTTAAAACACGCGACGCGATAAAACAACGCCACCGAAAAATAATGGAAATCGATTGGCTACGTTGTATTTTACACGGAAAGTCGCTGCGTTCGACTAAAAGTCGGCAATATTGTGAACTCCGTGAGACGTGTCGTTTCGCAAAATATCCCCCTGGCCGTACGATTTCTTTAAGCGTCACGACTGTCGCACGTTTCTCGAATATTCGTGTCGACGATAGCGCTACTTTACACGACCCGCTATCAGCTTGGATCGAAACCGATAGGCGATCGTAAAATTCATTGAAAACTCGGCTTGTCGCGCGCTACATGACTGGGACACCGACTCATTCCGATCGAATTACCGTTATTCGCATCGAATTCGATAATCCTTCGATCGCTTCTTACGTTTAAAGGTCGATTCAGACTATACGACACGGACCGTCACGTTCCGGCACCGACACGTACCGGCGCCGACACGACAAAACATTAAAACGTTTTAAATTTAAACGTTTTAATGGAACTATTCACACTATTCCCGTTGACGGAACGTTCAGGTCGGTGTCTGTTAAGCGTTCCATTAAAACGCGTGTTTGAATGTTTTGTCGTGTCGGTGCCGGTACGTGTCGTTGCCGGTCCGTGTCGTATAGTCTGAATCGACCTTAACACATTTGCCCGCCATGTTGGCGGACCAGGCACTCTACCATAATCCTAAACGACATTTTCAATTCGAATTCGATTACTCCGAGATTCCCTTGTATTAATCACCCGCGATCGTCGGATTAATCAGTAATCACAAACGACACTTGTAATTTCAATTTAATTACCTTGCGATTCCTTTGGGCTAATCACTCGGAATCGTTGGATTAATCAATAGCCATGAATTAAATTTGCAATCATAAATCGGTAAATTGTATTTTTTTTTTTTTTTTAGAGTTAATGGTGTCCGATTATTTATTAGTCATTAGCGCTGATTGCTCGGTAATCATAATCATGGATTGCATTTTGCGCAACATTGGCGTGTCATGTAATTACACAATTACACCGCAAAGTAAATCCTCTCGGCAGCGGGTAATCGACCTGGGGCCATTTAACTCGTAACCGCTACGTTTTTATGCAAATTTTTGACGTTATTACTGACCGAGGATCGCGGGGACTCGTTAAAGAAATATGTAAATAGCACGCGAAATCTCGTTTCAAACACTGTTGCGCGTCGGCGAACTTTTACATAGAGTCTTTTACAATCTTTTACAATCGATACTGGATTGAAACGTCTCGGTAGAGCGTTGCGAGGAGTCGAGTTGGTTGAATCGAGAAACAAGGGAAGAAGCGAAGTGAACAGAGGCGAGAAGAAAACAACAGATATAAGGAAACAACAGATATAAGAAAACGTAAAAACGAGAAGGGAAATATACGAAAGTATAATAAATATTATATTTACGAAATATAATTACGAAATATAAGCGAATTATCTGTATTCGATTACTCTTTACGAAATGTACATATAGAAGTAGCAACAGGTTTAAACTGATTCGTTAAGACAGTTTTAATGCATCCTTTCGGCACATTGTAAACGTGACCTAAACTGCGCTTGATATTCCATCGTTCGACACTCTCAGTGCCAAACATACTCATGGAAGTACTGAGTCCTTAAATCCCTGTCAGCCATATACGGCTGACGCGACGTTCAACGTATTAATCTTTATAAATTGCGTCGTCTTATCCGAGTAAAATTGTCTACCTCCTGCTCTCGAACGTGAAATAAACAAACGGAAGGCGAACGGTCCAAGCGAATTTCCGAGAATGCTCGGAGTCCCTATGACCCCCGCACGATGTTTATAAGTTAACGCGATTAAGCATCGAGCCTCTTTGTTTTCCTTTCAGTCTACGCTATGTGATGAGATTACGTTACGTTATTCTTTTCTACGTGACCTATGACGATTTATATATTACACTGTAACGCTTATTTCTATCGGGTGTTTCAAAAATTTGGTTCACGTTTCACCGTAGTTGAAAACAATTCTCAATGACGATTCCCGGACAAGACGTGTGCGAAAGTGATTCAAGGAGAACTAGTTTCCCTTAAAAATGTCGCGGAGTCGTCCTTTTTCGTAAGATATCGAAGGCAAGGATACAATTTTTCGAAATATATATGTCGTCGGTCAAATGTGACCGACGCGGCCCGAACGGAAACCGTGTCGTCGGTCACCGGTGACCGATGCGGCGCTTGACGTGTTCAATTGACTATTAACGCACGCGTGTATCGGTGCCGATTCTCGCGGCGTGCTTTCGACCTGTTGCCGTCTGGTATTTCCACGCGTCAACGTTTTCCTCGTTCGGTCGGTATACCCAATACCCCGAACACCCGCTTACCTTATAGTGAATGAGGTCGACGGTGATAAATATTGAGTAACAACGCATGTATTATATATGTATTACGCGGACATACGATACCTTTGCCAAACGACAAAGAAACGAACACCTAGACGCACTGTTCGAAAATTGTATAACGGAATTTATATATTCCGAGAGAATCATCGTGTCTAAGGTGGCAGCCTGTAGGGTTGTTGGATTAAGACATACGGAAGAGTCTAAGAGGTCAGAAGCACCCCTGTCGATTGACAATAATTTTCCAATTTATCGCGATCACGTTGATTCCGACAAAAACAAAATACACTGGTCGCCATTAACCTTTCACTCGTTACGAATAAATATCCGAATAACCGACGCACGAACCGAGGGTAGATACTAAATCGCTACGTGCAATTTCTATTCGCGTATAATCCGACAAAAGTCACCTATCTCTGCTTTAGAAACGACTAGAAGCACTAGAGATTTCCAGCAGGGAGATCCCGAATAGGATAAATAGAAAACACTTACGTGTTAACGGTTCGATCCCTCGTTCAGACGACGATCTTGTTCCTCTTCTCTGGTTTCGATCTGTTTCACGCTGCACCTTCGATACTTCTACCCTTTTCCGACAGGTTATACAGTATTCTGGCAGGCGCACGCGATCCGACGTTGACAACAAACGGTTCGCTCTCTTCCGTCCGCGTAACGAGGAGGAAGCACACTCGATTTCTATCGAACGTCGTTTCAAGATCGAGCCCGTGACACGCGAAAAAAAAAAACACGACCACGAGCCTTAAACCGCGAGAACTGGTACACAACGTCGACGTTGGATGGACGAGAAGTGTCGCAACCGTGGAGAAAAAAAGCCGAGATTACAGCTACATCCGAACTGTTCGGGGGTTCGGAGACAACTGAGCCTACCGGCGGACTTTGGAATCGGTGAGCGGTTCGTGTTCGTCGACTCAACTTCTCCGAGTTCGAGTTCGAGTCGTGTCGTGATCGTTGTTTTCTCTGTCTCCTCGATATACACGGTACACCAAGTGCACGGTACACGCGCGTTCTACCTTCGCGAACGAGCTCGCTTCTGTTCCTCCTGTTCTCCTTCTGCTCCTTTTGTTCCTTCTGCCCGTAGCTTTTCTGTATTGCCAGCCTCACCTCGCCTCGTCTCGCCGCTCCGCTCCGCGCCGCACACGCGGACCCGCCGCAGAAGCGGCCACGCACGCACGTGCGTGTCTCGCGACTTTGTTCGTTGGCGTCGATGAAAATGGTACAATGAAAATCGTGTTTGCGCACCCGCCTTCGGTTTCGTCCTCGCCAAGTTTCGTATTGTTCGCGCGCGGACGGTGGCTAACCTACCTTCGCCGAATAAACCAGTGCCTCTCAAACCGCCATACTTGCTTCCTACATCGATAATATCGATATCTAAACTATCGATACGTACGACGCAGCGAATCTACCCCTTTCCGCTCGACGAGAGCAAACAACGGCCGACAACAATCGTAAGTTTCGAGTTCACCTATCGCGATAATCTATAACGCAATATACATTCTCTGGGCAAAATTGTTACGGGACAATGTATTTGTATTAGGTTGTCCCAAAAGTTTCTTTCGTTTTATTAATAAGTAATACATACCGGACTAATAGATGTCGTGCGAATCACTATCATCTGAATGCTTCACTTTTTAGAGTTCATTGAAAATTCTGACTGCAAGCGTGATTGTTCAGAGCAAGATCTCAACCATGTTATCTGGCAATGTTCATTATTCGACAAAGATCGTAATAAATATGATTTATAAATTATGTAAAGTCGGATATTATCCTCCATATACGGTGGATGCTTTTCTGTACAAGCCTCTCGTTCAACCGCTGCTAATTATTTACAAATTTCTGAAAAACAATTGCGTATATCCTTAATGATAAGCCAATTGTTCTTGATTCATGTTTTGTACTCTTTTTCGAAGTTTTTTTGTCGTATGCAGCGCGAAGAACGAAAGTAAACTAAGAATGTGCGTTCTCATGGGATCGTGTATACAAGGAAGTACAAACTAATTATTAACTCAATAGGCATAGCTTTTGTAAATATTAAATGTAACGACCTTCCGTGGCGAAGGAGCTTAACGAAATTGTTTGTTTCACGGAATACCTTTGAATGGTAAACTATTTAATACCTATAGGATTATGAAAAATCTTATAATTGTAAATTATAACTGTTAGAGATAATTAAAGTGCATATGAGGAGAGAATCGTACAAAATAAATCTCGGTTTAAATAAAAAATATCATCAAGTAGCGTACTCGTGTGGAAGTTTCTGTAAACTTGTTATACAATACATATAATAGAAGCACTTGCACGAATCATTTTCGGCAGTGTTTCTCAACTTTTTACGACCGGTGAAGTTTGTTCTGATTTTCATTCATCTTTCTAGCTTTCGTCGCAATATCGTATAACGGTAAAATAGTAAGAAATATGCGATGACGTGCAATAAAACCTACGACAAGTTTATAAGATACGCTAATTAAAAAAATATCATGTCGCAATATTGTCACTTCTTGGTAGAATTCTTGCAGTTGATGGCAACTGGTAAGCTATTTTGCATACATGGTTATAGCGTTGTTAGAGATAAACGAAAAGCCACTTCTCGTCAGAGTGTCGAGACTAGTGCAAACTTATCAGTGATCATATTTCATTTTGTTTATAGCTCTACAACGAGAAGGTAATGGAAAATTTATTTTCTTCGATCTCCCACGCACTTGGTGAAATATGATAATATATACTCGATTTCCTAGTATTACCTAATATTTACTATTTGTTCATCGAATAATTTTTTCCGACTGTATCGATCAATTTTGCTCTCTTCTGCTCCTCCACTACGTTTCCTCTTGCTTCTTCGCATCTACTTTCTATTTCCACGTCGATCTACTTCTCTGCCGTGCTCTTATTACAATTATATACATTTTATCGTAGAATATTATACATTCGAGATGGAATACGATGCGATGAAGACACGATGGTTCATTTCACTTCTGTAAACAGTATTATCAAGGTTTTTTT
This sequence comes from Hylaeus volcanicus, assembly GCF_026283585.1. Classification (NCBI taxonomy): domain Eukaryota; kingdom Metazoa; phylum Arthropoda; class Insecta; order Hymenoptera; family Colletidae; genus Hylaeus; species Hylaeus volcanicus. Next base: position 22,490,156 of record NC_071981.1, read on the forward strand.
TGTTACAATTCACTCGAGTAATGTAATGTTCCAATTACGAATGTCTAAGTTATACATAAGGTAAACTAACTGTTCCAGAGATGTTCAGCTAGAAAAGTATCAGTGTTTGACCTTGAATGAACTTGAATGACCTCCAGTCATGGGTCGTCGAACTCGTTCTTCCTCGAATAGAACATTTTCTAAGATGTACAACATCTGCGACAGTGTCACGACACTGCCTAACGCTTCTTAACATAATTACAATCGTAACGAAATTAATCTGTGTCTGAAAGAAGAGTTGCGTTGTCCACCCCCGAGAATCATCGAAGAATTTAATGGTTTCCGGCCTGTAAAATCCTGTTACGGGGCAACTTTCTCAACGAACGGCCTTGCCTTTTTTCCCCACACTCTGACAATTTTCTTCTCGTTTCGTCAGGCACGCGCGATAACGTCTCTCGTCGTCGATCTGATCGGCGGAAAAGCGATCGCGAATAAATCGAAGACACTCGCCTTTTTTGCCAAGTGACGCAATGAGGATGTTCCACGGGCACGCATGATAAAATTCAAAGCCCGTATGTAAAGTTAATCCTTGGAGTATCCCCGAGGGACCCTCGGATTCCAACAGTATTTTTCCATTGCACAATCGTTAGCAGAACCCATCGACACTGATTCTAGAATACTCGCCAACTGTAACTCCGATGACACCTTGAGAATGGCCACACCTGTGTCAAACGTTCTCAAGGGTTTCCTAACAGTGGAACACAAGGAAAGAAATATTTCGTATTCGTTCCGAGATAGCATTAAGGAGTTTTTTTTAGATCGTAGAATCATCAGGGAATATAATCATAATCGTGGAATATAAATAAACAAATATTTCTAGATATCTAACATCGGGATCGAGGAATCGAGAATCCAGCAAAGACGCAAAACGAAACGTTGTTGCAAAATTGGTTTATTATTCGATACATCGATATTTGGTCGTCTGGAATAGAAATTTGTCTGAAATTTAACCAAGTAGGCCATGGCTTTGTAGGACGATCGGTGGATTATGACACCAATACTTTTTACGTAACACTGGTGAACGACAAATGCCTAAGTTGGGTTTATATTCAGGATGCACCACCGAATCGATCCGTCGAACGGATTATTCACGTCCAGTCATTTACACGTTCGATGTATCCTGTATAAAGAATAGAGAGTGTTCGACCCAAAAGTTTCCATTCGTGGGGCACACGACATCGCGAAACTTTAATTCAAATTTTCAAGTTAGATTTGATCTTGTATCTAGTCAAGAGTCGAGTAATTTTCTATTTAACATAATTTCTCCACATCGGAAAAGGCTACGCAACGAATGTTTTAAAATCTTGTCGTTTCTTCCTTAATAAATTCACCGCATGTCGAGCTATCGTTTAACATTCTTCACGATTCATAAATAATTGATACGAATAACTCGAATTCTTTGTATACCTTCTTTTTATGTGGTAATAGAAGAAAGAAGAAAATACCTATCACCGTACTTCTACCATACGTTAATAAGATTCAATGTCAGCGAAAACAAACAAGCAGCGTGTGTACTCGCGGATAGGTGACGAGTGACTAACCGTAAATTCTTGACAAGAGACATTTCTAAATATGTTAATGGCTAGATAACTCCAAAGAACATGCATTAATGCGTATGCGTTTTAGAACTCTGCAAAGAATTTTACAATTTTTATTCAAACTGATTCATATTCTGGAAAAAGATTAAATCGATACAATTTCTTCTCTCGCTGTTATAATCGATCCTTCATCATGTCGATCAACTTTTTGTACACTAATCTAGGAGTATCAGAACCCCACACATAATCTATGTGATTGAATTTCTTATATGGTATTTTATACATATGTGGCTTTTCTGGTAACTCGTTGGCTAGCCTCATAACGTCCTGAAAGTGAAATTCACGTTAGTAGCGGGGTGTAATCATCGAGGACTATACGAAACGCTTACAATAGTATTGGACAGCCAATCGTTTTGGGCGTAAATGAAGGTGTTCGGTATCGCGATCGTCGATAAGTTATATCTAGGAGGTTCAACGCTATTGTAAATTTCGATATTTCTCTGTTCGCCATAGTCGTATTGCCTAAAGTATCCCGATATAATTTCTTGACTGTAATGAGTGAGGGCCTTGATCGACGTCCCAGCAGGCACATGGTTGAAAATCATAGGCACCAACGTCTGCGACAAGTAACGAGAAAACTAATTGTAGTAATACACGCGATAAAGATACGTAACTTTTGTACTCACGGAATTAAATAATGGCGCTTCGAAACCAACAGCGAGAAACATCATCTTCATGCAAATATTATTTCTGATAGCTTCGAAGTGACATAAATATTTTAGCGCGTACTTCGTGAAATAATTCATCGCAGGGACTTCGCCTTTACCTATCAGCTGGACGAACTTCTGAAAGTTAATCGAGACAGGTTTACGAAGAATGTAAATGCATATCTATATATCTCGTAAAACCAATAGTTAGTCATTTATAATTTATATCGAGACACCCCGTATAATACACTTCTGACGCGTGGTATTCGGTCGGTTCCCTGAATTATCTAGAAACGTGTTCTCTTAATTAAGCGAGCGATGCATTTTTACTCGATAAGTTATAACAGTTGTTCGGTTTACCTTGATAATGTATCGAAACGGAGCCAAGTATCGCGCGGGGCTTTTCAAATGCTTCATGTACGCGACTGGAGCAAGACTGTACGCCGATCGCAGTAGATTTACTACTTGAGGCCGTTCGCTAGCCATTACGAAAAAGCATGTCGAACCCATAGAGTAACCTACATAGGCGTGCAAAGTATCGTTCTTCAAATCGGTAATGTGGGCGATCGTAGCTGGTAGATCGTAAACGCCTGATTCATGCCAGCTGAAGAAATAATTATAAAATATTATCCTTGATTGTACATTCGTTAACGTGAAAACAGTGACGCGTTAAACAAGAACATTTTCAGATTCGCCCTTATTTTATCCAGATACCCAAACAAACAAATTATTGGGTTGTCCGGAAAGTTCGTGCCTATTTTTAAGAAAACTTCAAAGGCATATTTGAATATTGATGCATATTTATCGAATTATACATGTACTATTTTGTTCCACAACCTTTGCACCTTTAAGGAGTGTACACATGTTGTTTTCAACCATTCCGACATATTCAGACCTGTACCGCTTACTAAAAATCGGCATGGACTTTCCAGACAGCCCAATAGATAATACAAGAGAAACAGTTAGCCCGGATCTATTATTCAAGTATTTTCCTCAACATTCCTCCCATAAACCATAATCGACTATGCTATTTTTTCACCGTGCGATACAATGATGGAATGCTGACTTTTTCGTAATACCTGAAATCCCAAAAAGTGGAGTCCTTAGGGGACAGGGAAATATGTCCCTTGGAATAAGTGTTACCGCGCAAATTTCCAAGCCATACATCGTAACCCTGATCAGCTAATAGGTAAGCTATAATAGCAAAACGCATTAGTAGTACGTAGCATTTGTTAGTTTAAGGATGCAAGTGTTAAGAACGCTTTATTATTATTTCGTACGAATACGCATAATGTAGGAGTCTAAACGAAAAGTAAGCCACGGGGATTCGAATCCACGATCCTCGGATCCACAGTCGACCGCTTT